>NW_024609837.1:9957116-10254616 GCF_016920785.2 Ixodes scapularis
CTTCAAAAAGGGAACCGCTCCGTACCGAGACATCGCCTCGGCACTGAACTTTGACACCGGCTTCCTCTTGGCCACCTCACGAATCATCCACACACCGCACCGCACCCCCCCCCTCCCCCCCCCCCCCCCCCCCCCCCCCGCGTAGCCATCCGCAGATCTAGGGCGGACTTGCAGCTTGTCGTCGCAGCTTCGCACTCTCCGTTATTGGCTAATATCGTTGTCATTATTTACAAATATAGGACCAAAGCGGGACCAATATTGTTCTGCTGCCTGGGTTGGAACATAAGAGATATTGCGAAATTTCTTAACACTACTTGAGGATAGTGCGCTACTTGCGGCAAAATTCGAAAGTTTTGAAAATCGGCACAAGCCTACCACAACGATTAGTACGTGCAGCGGGGCCTGAGCCTTTATAATACCAGTATTTAATAAAATTAAATCAAGTTTTGGCGCAATGTTGGTGCAAGTTAATCGCATCGGGGCTAAATGTGGCAGGATGTGGCCGGATGCCAGACACGCGAACTAATTACAGTCAATTGCAAAGGGATCCCACGCGAAGACGTTGGTGCGGCCCGAGCACAAGCTGCCCCATCCCTCCGGGGTGTCTACGTCAACGTGACGTAGTTACCACGTGATGCGCATCCCGGGGAAAAGGGAGGGCCCTCTTGTGAACACCCCTTAACAACTACAGTCTGACAATACGAGATATACAAATTTCTGCCTTACCATTTCTCAACCCAAACAAGAAATGCCTTTGAGAGGCAGGTCTTTGAACGAACTCAGAAAACCACAGACGCACAAAATAATGTACTGCCCCTCGTGCCTGGTTTATATTTTATCAGAAGTACTAGGAAAGGAAACAGGAGGTGGTTCATATATGAGTTCCAAAAATGAGAAAATATTCTCTCTAGGGCAGACAAAATATATAATTAGGGGTATGAACAAGAAGTCCTCCATTTCTGGAAGATAACTTCTACGAAACTACGAAAACTTTAAATTATATACAGGTTCACATAATTTAGTTACCCGGTGTCTAGTCACACCTCTTGGTATAGCCTTGTCAGCATTGGGTATGACTTTGAACAGCCCGGCTTGTAAGTCTCGAAGTCAAGGTCAGCGACAAGGGTGCATCGAGAGCTTCCGTTTGAAAGGTGCAGGTGAAGGAGATCGTTTATGACATCTGCTGACGGATACGCATATAGTACAGCCATTGGGGATAGCACGTCCGGATATACGTAAATTGTGCATCCAAGCGAAAAGTCCGTTTCGTCGGGTAGTCGTCCTGTGCACATTTCGAAAAGCGGCGCCCGGCCCGGAATATAGAGAAAGCGGGTCGATGTTAAATAACGATCTTCTTGTAAATCAAAGCGGATGGCAGCCACTGAAATACCGACGCAGAGCTTTCCCTGATGCTTATTATACCCAGGGATACTTATGAGAAACTCGAGTGTTTTCGTCGTGACGTCCTTGCAAACGCCAAGGTTAGGTTTTTCCGGTAGAACCTCGTGGGTCATGAAGAAAAAAAAGTCCACCAGGTCCGGCGGCATCGATGCTACGGTTACGTTGTCTCCGTATGGAAGAATGAGCGTCATCAGCGCTGATAGATTGTTCAGATTCAAAAGCTTCCTCACGTTAGCGAAAAGAGCTGACAGTGTGTTGTGAACGTCGGAAGGCTGGCAGATGCCCGTGGGCACAACCCAGTGAACGGCGATCCCGTCCAGCCGAAGGTCGACCATCATAGTCACGATGTCGACGACTAGGCTGTCCATGGCCACAGGGTCTCTGCCAAACCTTGAGAATTGAGGACTGTCTTCGGGGTACCCGCCGAGGGCTACCAGAACCTTGGTTTTGTTCCCACTGAGGCGGTCGGAAGTATTCTTCAGCTCCGAGATGCCGTACAGCGTGTCAAATGCTGCAACTCTACTTCTTACTTGGCCATCATCGATGCTCATTGACCAATAGATGACGTATGGACAAAGGTCGAATGGTAGATGCTCCGGGAGGTAATGGAAGTCTTCCTGTTTGCGGAATCTTGAGTTGTTAAACAGACAAAAAAAACGGAGGTTCTTTGTATGTCGCATGAAAAAATTGCTGCTATTACGGCACAGACCGTTGATGTTGTCCTCCAGGTTCGCTGCACCAGAGCAATTCAACTCGACGGCCGCCAAGGGATTTAGAGTTGTCCTTAGACTTGCGGTGGAACGCGTCATCAAGTCGACAGTGGTGCTGTTGCTGTTGGATGAAATCTTGTTTAACTGTGACAGGTATCCAAGGAGCACCAGGCCGATGGGAATCAACATGGTTCCCGCACTTGCGATGCAGAAGAACCACATCTTAAGGCATCTGGTGTCCCCTTCCACCTCTTTGCCGTTGAACTCCTCTTGATTGGAGCTGACGTTTTGTCGGAATCTGACTGGACTCGGAGAATGGGCGGTATCGGGAACTGCCCGATTCCACCTTTTAGCTGGCGAGGTGCTAATTCGAGGTGCACTGCGATTCCGGGAGTAATCCCCTTCTTTCGCTTTTTGATGATGGCTCTGCGAAGTGGGTTCGGCTCTGGCTTTTACGGAATGGCTACCGTCGCTGGCCAGTGTTCCGGTGGAGGATCTCCCGGAGAATATTGAACTCCCGCTAGTAACCTCGTACTTGTTAGCGTCTTCAGAAGTAGGGCTAACGCTCTCCATTTTCGAGTACACTGAGCCGCTGCGAGGTGCGTACAGGGACGTTCGCCAACAGCAATAGGCGCGCAAGTTGGAACAGCCGGTGCTTTGATGGCAAAAGCGCGAGGCTGGCACGAGACGTTTTCGTCTTTTTTCATGCACATTTAATGAGGACGTGCTGGGCGCGTGGCGTCAACCCAGGATCGTGTAAAGCCCCTTCATGTTTCAAAAGTAGCGCAAGGTGCGCCTATGCACGAGGCACGTGCAACGTGCAGCCCTTGGGAAGATCATAGCGGCACAGCGCAGCACTGAGCTAGATTTCATACTCCATGTTCCTCGCTGTGGCGCGCGGCACTTGTCTCGAGCATTTTCACAACAATGAATGGCGCCACTTTTCTCAGGATAGAGGGGCTTTAGGGCCCTGGGTTCAATAGACCGATCTCACCAGCCAGTTTGACTACGCCACCGCAGCCGCAATGCATCGAGGGAACTTTAGTCTTTTTGCACGTGCGACAACCTCGCTGGAGCTCTGCGTGTGTAGAGTACGAGACGGCACGAGCCCTCGCAAGCACGGCGGTCTGCCTCCTGTGAACTAAATTTATGACGGCGTCACGCATGCGCCAAACGCTTGGTGAGATCGGTCTATTCCAACCCCTGCCCGTTTCGATCTGAATGAGCATTGTGTCGGCGCGCGCTCGTGTATCATTATATTGTTTATTTTGTATTCTAAACTTACGCTTTGCCAGCGGAATTTTTCGCGGTCACTTTGAAACATGCATTCAGCACACGCCCGTCGGGCCCGCTTGCCCCCGAGTGTGGTTTAGTAAAATTTGTTATTACTGCGTGGTGCACGTTAGAGGCCCTTAGGCCTTCAGGCCTAAGGGCCTTTAAGGCTGTAGGGAACTGGCTGAATGTTTCACCTACAGGTGACGGACAAGTTGCGCTAGAGGCAGACTAAGTTTCGGCTGTCCAAACATGCATACAACATAAATACTTAGGAGTTACTAGAATAGTAACTAAGTCCATATACTCATGGGACACGCACGAAAACCCAGAAGCCAGGAGCAGGCCAACGCGCTAAAGCAAATTAATTGCTTCAAGAGGGTCTTTCATGGCGCCAAGAAGACGGCACAAGTTGAACGCCATGGCACTGCGATGCTCGCCTCTGGAAGAATAAAGCCAATAAAGCGCCGAGGGGGAACTGCGCGCTGCTTTGCATTTATTATATTTATTTCATCCGCCATTCTATACCTCGTGACACAATTCTAACAAACTCATTGGTTGATCGGTCGGACCACACCATCGCGTGACAAAAAAAAAAAAAAAAACGCCAAACGTATGTCCACGGACGTCATCGTCCCAAAGAAGGGAGCAGTCGAACCCAACAACAAAATGAAGTAACAAAGTGAATAAAAATTAAAAAAAAATAAAAGAAGGGAGCCGTTGGAGTTTCGGACGGCGTCTTCTTTGATGAGAGGAGCTGCTCTGGCCAGAGCGGCCAGAGCAGCCGTGCTGCTCTTGCTGCTCGGAATATTCCTTTTTTATTCTTTTTCTTACTCTACAGGGTGCCACAACCCCTATTTGAAGCTGATTTGTTAAATTAATAACAAACAACGCGTTGGAACGGAGGAGGTAGAGAGTCTTGGCGTCAGAATTTGACGTGGCAGAAAAGAAAAGAAAATAACGAATGCACAATACATACCGTATGCCAAGACCGTTATACTCCGCGCTTGGCGAGGCCTTATGACGCAGCCAACGACCGTTAGGCTATTTATTTTGTGTCTTTATATTTTTTATCTACTTAAGTACTAGGAAAGGAAACAGGAGGTGCTTCATATATGATTAAAAAAAATGAGAAAATATTCTTCTCACTAGGGCAGACAAAATATATAATTAAAAGGTGGGAGCAAGAAGTCCTCCATTTCTGGATTATAACGTCTACAAAACTACGAAAACTTTAAATTATATAGAGGTTTACATAATTTAGTTACCCGGTGTGTTCTACTCACACCTCTTGGTATAGCCTTGTCAGCATTGGGTATGACTTTGAACAGCCTGGCTTGTAAGTCTCGAAGTCAAGGTCAGCGACAAGGGTGCATCGAGAGCTTGCGTTTATAAGGTGCAGGTAAAGGAGCTCTCTTATCTTCTCTTTTGACGGGTACGCGTATACTACTTGCGTATTGGGGGGCGAGGTCGGGTCTCCGTATAATGTGCAGCCCGTCAGCAACTCCGTTTCGTTTGGCAGTTGTCCTGTGCACATTTCAAAAAGCGGCGCCCGGCCCGTAATATATGGAAAGCGGGTCGATGTTAAATAACGCTTATTTTGCACATCAAAGCGAATGGCAGCCATAGAAATACCAACGCAGATCTTTCCCTGATGCCTATTATAGCCACGGATACTTGCGAGAAACTCGAGTGTTTTCGTTGTGACGGACTGGCAAACGCCAGTGTTAGCTTTTTGAGGTAGGAATTCGTGGGTCATGAAGAAAAAAAAGTCCACCAGGTCCGGCGACATCGAGCCTACGGTTACGTTGTCTCCGTAGGGAAGAATGAGCGTCACCAGCGCTGATAGATTGTTCAGATTCAGAAGCTTCCTCACGTTAGCGAAAAGAGCTGACAGTGTGCTGTGAACATGGAAAGGCTGGCAGGCGCCTGTGGGCACAACCCAGTGGATGGCGATCCCGTCCAGCCGAAGGTCGACCATCATAGTCACGATGTCGACGACTAGGGTGTCCATGGCCACAGGGTCTCTGCCCAGCCTTGAGAAGTGAGGACTGTCCTCGGGGTACCCGCCGAGGGCTACCAGAACCTTTGTTTGGTTCCCACTGAGGCGGTCGGAAGTATTCTTCAGCTCCGAGATGCCGTACAAGTTGTCAAATGCTGGAACTCTACTTCTTACTTGGCCATCATCGATGCTCATTGACCAATAGATGACATATGGGCAAAGGTCGAATGGTAGATGCTCCGGGAGGTAGTGGAAGTCTTCCCGTTTGCGGAATCTTGAGTTGTTAAACAGACAAAAAAAACGGAGGTTTTTTATATGTCGCATGAAAAAATTGCTGCTATTACGGCACAGACCGTTGATGTTGTCCTCCAGGTTCACTGCACCAGAGCAATTCAACTCGACGGCTCCCAAGGGATTTACAGTTGTCCAGAGACTTGCGGTGGAACGCGTCATCAAGTCCACAGTGGTGCTGTTGCTGTTGGATGAAATCTTGTTTAAATGTGACAAGTATCCAAGGAGCACTAGGCCGATGGGAATCAACATGGTTCCCGCACTTGCGATGCAGAAGAACCACATCTTAAGGCATCTGGTGTTCTCTTCCACCTCTTCGCCGTTGAACTCCTCTTCAGTGGAGGTGAAGTTTTGTCGGAAACTGACTGGACTCGGAGCACGGGCGATATCGGGAACTGCCCGATTCCACCTTTTAGCTGGCGAGGTGCTAATTCGAGGTGCACTGCGAGTCCGGGAGAAATCCCCTTCTTTCGCTGTTTGATGATGACTCTGCGAAGTGGGTTCGGCTCTGGCTTTTACGGAATGGGTACCGTCGCTGGCTGGTGTTCCGGTGGAGGATCTCCCGGAGAATATTGAACTCCCGCTAGTAACCTCGTACTTGTTAGCGTCTTCAGAAGTAGGGCTAACGCTCTCCATTTTCGAGTACACGGAGCCGCTTCGAGGTGCGTACAGGGACGTTCGCCAACAGCGATAGACGCGCAAGTTGGAACAGCCGGTGCTTTGATGGCAAAAGCGCGAGGCTGGCACGAGACGGTTTCGTCTTTTTTCATGCACAATTAATGAGGACGTGCTGGGCGCGTGGCGTCAACCCAGGATCGTGTAAAGCCCCTTCATGTTTCAGAAGTAGCGCAAGGTGCCCCTATGCACGAGGCACGTGCAACGTGCAGCCCTTGGGAAGATCCAACGAGGTAGAGGGGCTTAGAGTGATAAACCGGAAGTTCGGAAGTGGCACCCCCCGGTTGCCGCCATATTTTGCGCAAATGTGACCACTCGTCACGTGACCTCCCAAGAGCCGTGACGTCACAGGTAAGATGGCAGCGCCCAGAGCTGGCGGATGCGAGTTTGTTCTGTGCGCGGTAGCCGTGATGTGCAGCTGCTTTCCGACGACTTCGGGCTTCTTCGTGCTCGCTGACGCAGGTATAATGTGAAAATATGAAGGAATGAGACTTTATACCGTTTTTGCGCAAGATCGCTCTTTATCATCTGGATATTAACGCCTGTGAGACAGGCGTTAATATCCTTTTTCTCAAATTAATACCCTTTTTCTCAAAGAAAAGCTAAACCTTCTTACAATTGACGACCCTTTCTTAATTAAGAGTTCCAACGAGGTCATCCAATTCCTGTCACAGCAGAGTTATGATCACCTAGAAGCTTTTTCCATCGACATAAAAGACCTGTACTACGAACTGCCCCAGGACGGTCTTTTGCGATGTGTAGAAGACAGTATTGATTCCTTTGGTGGCATAGCGTTCCAAAATTCTGCGGGTATTTCCGAAGACAATTTTCTACATCTACTCTCGGTTTATCTACACTCCACCTTTATTACCTGGAAAGAAAAAACGTATCTACAGAAGAAAGGTGTTTGCATTGGGTCGTGCATTGCCCCAGTGCTAAGTGATCTCTATCTCGCCCACCAAGACAGACTCTTGAACAATTGGCTTGACTCCACCAGAGTTGCTAGAGTATTTCGGTACGTCGATGATTATTTGATCATTCTTGACGCCGAGAACAGTAATGTTCCAACCAGTATTGCCGGTGTTCTATCTACTTTTAAAAACTGCCTGAAACCACTGGATATTACTTACGAGCTTCCGGAAGGAAGATCAATCCGATTCCTAGATCTCAGGCTCAATTTACAACACACTCATATATGCTGGAAATATGAGCCAAGGAGTAAAAAACCGATTCTTCCGTACAATTCGGCACATTCTAAGCTAGTAAAAAGAGGAATCGTCAAATTATGTCTAAGTAACTCTCTTCAAAAATCTTGCGAGCATTCTATTTCAATAAGCTTCGATGCCCAAATTTCCAGATTAACATCCGCCGGATATCCCACGTCATTATTAACATCGATTGCTGAGAGCATCTTGAAAACAAAAAATACGACATCATATATCACACCAAGAGCCAGAGAAAGATCTACGAGACCTGACGTGCTTCCATACTTCCACAGGTTCTCCCATGGAATCAAGAAAATTGCAAACAAGTTCAACATCACTGTCGTCTTTACTGCTCCCAATAAGCTTGGCAACTTGTGTAAACAAGTCAACTCACCTGATTTCCACCGAACAGTATGCTGCACCAAAAACCATCAGAACAGGTTCGTTGAGTGTGCCGATGAAGTGGTGTACTCATTTCCCCTTTCGTGCGGGAAAGTGTACATTGGTCAGACCGGACGATGCCTTAACGATAGGCTCCGGGAACACAACAACAACAGCTCCAGAGCCAACTCAGGGCATCTAGGCATACACTGCCGGGATTGTGGGTGCGACGTTCACTTGCCATCCTGTACAATTTTAGGCAGGAACAGAAACCAATTAACTCGAGAAATTATCGAAGCAGAACATATCGCCAGGAACTATAACAACTGTATAAGTACACCATCTTTACACCTGACAGAAAAAGAGAAAACATTTTTAGGCATCTAGGAGATCGGTGCGCGTGAATTGGGAAATTCGGTGGTGCTAGAGGTTGAAGAAGACAAAGTTATATAAAAAGAGTTGTCAGTCAGCGCGGTTTGTTTGAATTTTGCTTTATTTTTCGTGTGTAAGGTGTGAGTGTTATTTGCTATAGTGCGCTGTGGTGTGTGTTAGCATCAGGGGCGCTATTTTGCGCATTTTGCACTCCCAGGAGACTTGGAAGAGGGAAGTGACGTCAACGACACAGCAAATGCAGATTGGATGTTGACAGAAGAAAACGAAATCAACACCCAATGTGCGTTTGCTGTGTCGTTGACGTCGCTTCCCTCTCCCTAGTCTCCTGGGAGTCCAAAAAGCGCAACATAGCACTCCAGGGGTGCTATGTTGCGCTTTTTGGACTCCCAGGAGACTAGGAAGAGGGAAGTGACGTCAACGACTAGAGCAAACGCAGATTGGATGTTGACAGAAGAAAACGAAATCAACATCCAATCTGCGCTTGCTGTGTCGTTGACGTCACTTCCCTCTCCCTAGTCTCCTGGGAGTCTAAAAAGCGCAACATAGCCCCCCAGCTCTGCATCGCCGTACCGGTGCTTGGATTCCGGGATGTGTCCGAGGATCGATAGAACTTTGAGTGCTTTTAACATGAAATTTTCGCATTCTCTTAGCTTTGTTTGAACGTTGAAATATCTGAGAATCTACGCGAAATATATACGTCGCGTTAGGGCCTAAGGGAAGTTGTTTCAGCCCTCCGTCACCGAACAACCATAGCAACTTTTAGCGAGGAAGCTCCTGCGATTTTAACCTTTTGTGCTAATCCACGATTCTACATTCGATCGCTTTTCTTCCTTTTTTTTTGTGTGTGTGTGAGTGCGAAGTGCACCCTTATTTTCAGCTACGAGGTTGGCGTTTTATTGAGTATGGGGAAGAATAAATCGTTGCAGGCACCTGCTTCAAAGCTATTCGACTTGCTATAAGAACAACTGTTTTGGTGCATGCATAGATTAACTGCGCATTTTTTCTGTTTTGTAGGATTTATTGCAGCTATACTCTTTTCCATCAAGAGTGCATTGTATTAGTCGGTCAATTATTTAATTGTTCTAATTACCTGGATAAGATGATTCATATTTGTGTTCATCCCTTGCCTGGAGAGCAGTCTTGTTGAAAAATGTTGACTACCATTCCTTTCGGTCTCTTCAATAGACTCTTTTTAAAAGTGTGGGCTGTCTATACTTCGCATCACCGAAACTTGGAAAAGGCCAACCGCCACAGCCCCCTCGAGCCAATCAGAGAGACGGAGCGAAGGTGTGTGACAATCTGTGCAGACGAGCACTCTGGTGATATGCTGTCATGTGCCTCTCTCCAATGTGTGTATTGACTCACCGAGACCATAGCCTTTGCCGTCTGCCAAATTCTGATGAAACAAATTACAGTAGCTACTACTGTAATTACCCCAGGCTTTCATACTTTGGGTATTTGTTCGACAAGAACGTTATGTCCGCCATCCCTGTGAATTCGGCTCAGCACCTATTGGACTCGAATGCTGCATTGGCGTTCGACGTGAACTGGGACCCATTCGTGTGCTTTGCGCCGAAAAAAAATGGTGACGGTTGTGTTGCTTGATAAGGTTCTGCAAAGGGTCTATTGTGTCATACATATAGGAAGTGTCATGCTATATAACAATGCATCAACACATACTATTAAACTATATGCTCAGAGGTGTGTTTGTTTTTCCAATTAACAAGTTACAGCAGTGTGCTTTAATGCTATTATCATGTGTGTAGGTTTAAGTATCCCCTCTGCAATGCCTACGAAGGCCCCTGGAAGGAATAAATTAATAAATAACATTTTCACATCACTGGAGTTGGTTTTCGGATGCACCACATGTTCAGGAAAGGTTGAACGAGTGCAGCCCCTTGCAAGAAGTCTGCCAGTCTGGTATGGCCCCTTAATTAATATTGAAGGGTCAGAGAAGCGAGTGTCCTCGTAAGGTCCAGAGCGTGCAATGGACACAATTCTTGGTGTGTAGACTCTCAAGGCATGAAGGCAAGCGGAAATATGTTTATCTGGTTAGTGTATCAAATATGTTTATTTCCACTTGATTACATAATTATTGATTCTTAGTAAATGGTTCCATAACCATTTACTAAGAATGCCAGGCGCTGCCAGACAAGCCCGATGTGGCTTTGGCAGGCCTGATTCTGTACCTTTTTTCTTGTCATGTAATAAAAATATTATTATTATTATTATTATTACTATTTATAACGAGTTCTTTCTGCGACAGTCTCGTGTCAGGCGTTCAGTCGTAGTACCTGTGGACCTTGTTGTCGGATGACGCTCCTGGCACGTCGGTGTTCAGTTTGGTCGAGTGCAACTTTGACCGACTGATGCTGTCTTGTAATCATACGTCATGTGCACTGAAGCTGCAGGGCTGGCTTCTAATCCGAAAATTTTCCTGGTAGTTTTCGGCATCAATGTAGCAAGCTCGGGCATGTATTGCTTACGTGGCTGTGCCTTTTGCTGTACCGTTGACTTGAAAGCTGGCAACAATTTTTGTTTGCTATCCAAGTCTGGTGATGCTTGCAGTTCACTTTTGAGAGCAACCAACCATTCTATTCCTTCAAGTCACTCAGGGGCATTCTCCCTCAAAGTTGGAAATTGTGTGCTTCGTGGAGTGGACACAGAAAATTGGTGTCAGCAAATTTTTAGGTATTGTCCTTGGACGACAACCGACACCAAATCCACTGTCACTGCATCGCCGCTCACCTGCTTTGTCGTGCTTACCTCTTGTTGAGGTGATGGACATGAGGAGCTTTGGGGTAATCAGGGATTCAGAATCTTCGATTCAGCACCTTCGGCATCAGGGACAAAGGTCGCCGAAGGTAATCCTCAATCTCCCGTGGTCGCTCCTCGAGACGTAATCGAGGGTCGTTTGGCACGAACCCTCGCCGACCAATTCATTGCTACGGGCTGCTTTGGTAGACATGGTCGGCTTCATGCAGTGGTAGCAAAGTGGTTTTCGGTCGCACATTCGCATCACCTACGTTTTCCTCGGTGTACTGTGTTGAGCACAGTCATACACACGATGTCGGGAATGCTTCGGCGTTAGAGTGTCTCATTGAATTGGCATTGAATACTAAGGGGCAGCGGGTGGCGGTCGTCGTGCCATTGTGGCGTAAGTTGCCCTTGGTTTGTCAGATGCCGCTTCGCTCGCAGAAGTCTCGGTTGAAATACCTGTCAAACTTGTTCCGAAACAATCTCGGCAATCAAAATAAAAGCCGGGCAACTGATGGCAGGAAGTAGCTTCCTGATCTCCTCCCAGACAACGTCGTGGGTGATGTCGTGGATGCCTGGGAGGCTGGCGTCGAAGTAGTAGCTGGACAACTCGAGTGTCGAGACGCCGGGAAGTTGTTCATAGTGGCAGGCTCGGGCATGCAGTGCACATTCCATGTTGGAAGCCTCAGTGATATGAACACTTCGACTGTTGTTGGGGGGTTGCGGACAAGGCTGCCGAAGGTGTTGTCCCTCACGCGAGGCGCATGGGATTCTTAGGTTCTTGTCTTCTGTAGCATCAAGGTTGGCGTGGGCATGGGCGTGGGCGTGGGCGCTCGATCAAGCGCAAAACATCCCCCACGAGTGCGGTGGCGCTCTCATTGGGGCAGTGTCCTGGACAGAATCAAGAATGCGGCTCTCTTTCGTTGATGTTGGCTGACGGATGCGCGCTTCAGCTTGATCTTGCAAACTTCCCATGACGTTAAGGAGGATCCATGGTTCTCAGACCAGCGCCGGCAGTTGCTTCCACGAGAAGTATAGGTTCTGCAGGAGCTGGTTGTCTGTCCACCCAATGTGGCGGGCGACACTGTCATATTGTTCAATCCAGTCCTTGACGTCTTCATACAGCTTGCGTGAAAAAGCGTCGGAGTGTGATTTGCGACGGGCATGCAAACAATGGTGGGAGGGGACACGGTTTGCTGCTACAGGTTTGTCATTGTTGGCTTAGTCAGCTTCGGATTTTCTGACAGGAGACCGAATTCCGGTGGTTTTTCCTGGTAGCAGCAACTGGCTCGGATTTCAGGTGCTTCGTGGTGTATTTCCGAGGTTACTCCTTGTGGTATTCGGTCGTCTTGCGGTTGTTCTGCCAGGCTCGGGTCAGGACTTTGCCTACGGCTCGACAGGGGTATAAGACGCAGCATAGTCCGCCAGCCGTGTCCCATTATCGGGTAACTCGGCTGAAGAGCCGCTGGGTTTACACAGAGTGAAGGGCTACGGGTAAAGTGCCCAGCACCTCCACCTGAACATACGATTACAGCTGAGCATGACCTGCAGTGTCCCAGAATAGTGAATATTGATAGAAGATAGGACTGGAACAAGGATCTGTCACAGTATAACAAAACTAGCAGAAGAGAATCTATCCTGAGCACTGAAGAAGCTGCATTGCTTTAGTGGCATTCTGTCCGAATAAATCCTCTCCTTCGGGGTTTGGCGACTGCCGTGGACGAACTTAACTGAAATGGATGTGGGACCTGTTTTTCTGGTAATGAGCCACTGCAGACTGTTGCCACAAAGCGGCGTGAGCTGGGTACGTAACACGCTCGGTGAAATGTCCGGACAGCTTGCAATTCGCGTAACGAGTGTGGATGAAACGTTTGTGTTGACGGAACGTGCGACAGACTAACGGGATCAATGCCAACTGCAACACCTGTGCTCCGTGAAAGTGCACGTCTACGCCGGAACAATTTCGGAAGCAGCACAGCATCACCTAAAGCATGGCACAGGAACTACCAGCTTGAAGGCAGCTCTTCGGTGCGCCGCACACCTGTGCTCCGTGAAAGTGCACTTCTACGCCGGAACAATTTGTAAGCAGCACAGCATCATTCAGCACGGCACGGCAACTACCAGCTTCAAGGCAGCCTTCCGGTGCGCCGCACAACCGAAGTGAGCCCTCGGTCATTTGATCGAAGCTGCACCACGATTGCACACCGCCAAGCACGACTCACGCAATTTCCGTCGCTAAACTGTGTATCCAAATATATTGCACACGCTTCACTGCAAACCTCGAAGATTCCGATGGTCAACGAGAGCACAGAAACGTCGCCTTAAATTTTATCCTAGCGGTATCCGAATCAATCCGAGGTCCGAGCAACGTAGGTCAGATTGTCTCTTCCGTGGCAATATCCCGGTCGGTCACCAGCGAAATGCACACCGTTTCTCCGTATTTTCACGTTATACCTACGTCAAACACCACGCTGAACTCTGAACTCGCTTTCGACCGGCCTCATATGACGGCTTCCGCGTCTGAAATCAACTCGCCGAGACGAACGACAACCAACAAAGCATCCGACAAGCTCCGGCCCCGCTGGGGCCAGCCGCTGCATGGGCGCTGCCATCTTTCCTGTGACGTCACGTATTTGGTTTTGTCATGTGACGTGTGGTCAAATTTGCGTACAATGGCAGCCACCTTATGGGGGTCACTTTCGAGTGCAGACCGGAACCCCGGTTTATCGCTCTAAGCCCCTCTACCTCGTTGGGAAGATCATACACTGTTAGCAAGTCCCGTGTATTTAGCGAATATTTGGGGTGAAAAACACGCCATTTACACAAATTACCATAAATTTACACGATGAGTAACGGATAATTCGTTCAGAAATCATGCGAGGTTGTAAAAAACGTGTTTTGGTTCGGTCATACACGCATAACCGTGTAGCCGACCTCGAAAACACGCATCGCCCCCGGCGACGACCGCGGCATTGCCGGCTATCGAAGCACCGGAATGCTTGAGGACACACTTAGAAAGGACCGTCGAGACAAATGCCGCGGAAAGAAACATGTCTCGGAGACAGATATGCACCAAAAGCAATTGCGCCATGTCGCAGGACGTTGGCGAAACCCACGCTTACCGGGCTCGCCGCCATCTTCTGGTCGATGGCAATGCGGCTTGCTTCATGTCGCCCATGTTTGTATTTAGTTTAGGGGTCCTGATAACAGTTTCTTAGACACCACAAATAAAGTTATGGGTCTAATTATTCGTTCCAAACAGTTAAAATGGATATAAAAAGCGTGTCCTCGACGTGAACACGTGACATTGCAGTTGGTTTCGTTTTTGCTTCAACCTTCAACTGCAAGCGATCTGGCGATCTGGCCACGGCGCAAGCGCAACGCCGATGTACGCTGGAAGCAAGCGCCGGTTGGCTTTCGTTGTTTTTGTTTAACCGGAGAAAATCTGGCAAGTACGCATGGCGCCGCTACTGTTTTGGTTTGACGGGACGCGAGAAGCTTCGCATAGAGCTTCGGAGTTTGCGAGCACATAGTGAAGAAGTGACCGGAGAAGTGCCCCTGTGATGTTCCTGGAAGACGGAAAGTAGCATTCGTAATCGTCGTGTGTGCTTTGAAAGCGGAGGGAGTCACAGGGTCCACGAGTTCGCAACCACAAGCCAAGGTTCACGACAGCGCGGCGTTGACTTCGGCGATCTCGTTCTGTTTGGTGCAACCCGGCGATGCGAAAAAGAGCTGAAACATTCGTCGTGTGTGGTGCGGTGCTTTGTATTCCGGGTCTGTTTGAACCACGCTTTTAACACGGAACGCTAATTGTTTGTTGCGTGGTGGAGGTTCAACGGGTACAGTCCCGTCGTCGTCAGCTGATCCGGTCCAGCAGGTCCGGGAGGACGCAGCGAGCGTTTTTAAAAGTAAATCTTCCCTCGTTCCGTTTCAAACTGTGGAAGTATCCCGACACATACCGTGAGTAAGAAGCAGCGGGCGTTTTCAACAAAATTACGTTGTTTTAATTGAATAATGGACTCCGGATTGTCGTCTTAAATCTGCCGTTTTTTATGCTTCGTGTTGGACTGCGTTTGCATAGCGACGCACACCGCTCGAGTATGATTCGGTCCTGCAACGAGTTTGTTGCGGCAATCATGCGGCGTGAATAAATAAGGGCAAGGTTTCCTACCTGCCCACAGATGCATGTACTGAGACCATTTTTTTATGTTGTGAACGTGGTGCTCTTTCTTTATTTTGGAAGACGCGTTGGTGCATTTATTATGGTACAATCACTTGAGAGTTGAGAAATTAGAGAGCGAGCAAGCTTTCTCAACTTTGTCTCTTTCTTTCTGGCACTGCCCTGTTTCAGTTTCAGTATAGCATATCTAGTAGCAGGTAGAAACTGCTCTAAAGCAAGTAAAAAACGGGAAGCTTAGGACGGTGCGGACTCCGTGTTTCGCGCGTTTCGCAAGGTGACAGGGTAAATGCTTTTGTGAGATATGCGGAATATGCAAGCGATTTTGTTATGCCCGTCGTTTGCGTCTCTCCAGCAAAACGAATAAGATGATCTACTACAAAGGCGCAATCACAAGCCAAGATTTAAGATAGCAGTCGTTTGCTTCGGTGATCCGTGTAGCTGTATTTTACCCTGCTCTCTGCAACACCGTGTCATGACGAAGAGCTGGAATGGTCACGGTTTGTGCTGGCCTCCCGGTTGACAGAAACCCGCGTCGCCCGTATCGGAACCGAGTGCGCTTGGGCTGTTGATGCTCCAGCCTTTCATCCGGGGCTTGTCGCCAGCTCATCCTGCTGCTCAACGGTGAGGAAGCGGCGAGAGTAACCTCGGAAGTGAATGTAAATCCTCGTTCATTCAGTTATCCGGTGTCAAAGTGTGGAAGATGTCCAACGTGTACTGAGGGCGGGAACTACGAGCATTTTGCCTTGCTTTTATAACCGAAACCAGACCAACGAGATAACTGCCTTGCGTACTCTAAAATGACGGAAGCAATAAGTTTCAACAGGTCCAGTACGTCACCGGGGATGTAGGCGAGACGGTGCACACTGTTTAAACGCTTGCAGTATCCACGAGTGGTACCAGGAAAGCGACGTCAACAGAGAAGGAGCTCGCGATTCAGCATAATACACTGCTACGGGCCCGTGTATCTTCAAAGTTCGGGCGGTTCGGGGTGGGACAAGTATAAAAAAAAGACGCATCAGCGCCCCACACCAGTGTTCACGAATAACACCGGTCACAAACTCCCAAGCCCCACCGCTCTTCTCGACACCGACACGACATACGACAACAAACTGCATCAAAACGCCCCAAAAGTGAAGGCGTCTGCTCCCGTACTGCAACTGCTGCAACTAGCGGAAGTGAAGTGTTGGGCGGATGTCCGGATGTCCTTCACAAAAATATATAAAAAATGCTTTGCGCAAGGATCATTTTCATTTATTATTGTATACGTAATGACAAAATCCCAATAATTTGTTTTTCTATCTGATTCATGCTAGTCGGACTGCTCATAACACTGGTCAAGCAAGAAAATAACAAAAATTTGAACTTCTTCATGACCGGTTTAAGATTTATTGTTAACATATCATTATTTGCTGCAACGGACTAGCATTATAGATTTTGCCTCCATACTTTTTAAATGCAAACAGTTCTAACACACGGCTGTACATTGCGCCGTGTTTTGTGTATTCTTCTATAAATCTGTAATGGTCAGCGACCAAAGAGCTCACCCGCACATGTCAAGCTTATACGCGCCGCGGGGAGAAATGGATATCGAGTAGGAAGTGTCGGGCGCATAGAGATCATATACTAAATCTAGAGGAAAAGGTCCGCCATTTTCCCATACATTCTGGCTGCCGCAAGCGGCGGACCATGCAGGCAGACCCTCTGGGTCCCAAACACGGTTACATCATCAGAGCAGTTTCGTGAACTTCAACAATCCACGAACTTACCGGTGGAAAAATACTCGCGTTCCTTTCGAAGGTTTCTTTTTGCATAGCGCGCAGATGTACGGCCTCGCGTTAACGCTAAACTAAACCATATACCCGGCTTCGCTGGTGGGGCGCGGCTGGGCGCGGTTGAGGAATACGAAACTGCGCAACCACCAGATTTCCGAGATTTCGACAGAAGGGAAGTTAATGCAGCGTAATGACTTTATTGCTTTTTATAAGCGTTAGCATAGCTCAGAATTTAGTTTACAACGTTAAATTATCACTGTTTATATTGCTGAGAGTTTACACTCTTCGCGTTTACCGCGTTTACCATGGCAACGTTGCTTTCTTTCTCTCGTGTTCTGTCGCTCTCTTTCGCGATCGTTCACTCGGGACCCAGGATGTCGGCGCACGGGATTTGCCACTCCTCCTCACCCACCTTTACCCCCCTGGTCGGGCGTTGTGTCGGTTGTTGTGTTTGTGTATATGTCGGTGCCGTGTAGCTGTGTGCTGTGTTGCCTGCGTTGTATGTAGGGTTGCTGTGTGGCCGTGGTCGTTCCCAGTGTTAACAGACTCGTCTTTTTTCAAAAAACAGGCTGCTAGAAATCTCGATAGGTGGCGCAAGTTACCGCCCGATTCTAAATAGTTTGCTCAAGTTATTTATCCATGTGAGTTCGGCATTCGTTTTTTTCTTTTTTTTTTTTTTTTGTCTAGCGGCTCGTTGAAGCTATTGACGCCGCCGACCGCCGACAACACACGTACGTACCTTTGCAAGTAGCTACGTCCGCCGCTTGGAGACTTTACTGTGTATAAAAGACATCGAACGAGAACTAACGCGCCCTGTGTGCTTTCGATTCGGCTGAAAGGCGCGCGGCTCGCTGGGCTCGTCTCTCGCCTGTTCTCGGCCGCTGGCCGCCATGCTTCATAAGGAACACGCTCGAAACGGTTTTGCGGAAGGCAGACACGGTGTAGCGTGTTAAGTTTACACAGCAACTCATGTGTAGACGAAAAACACAGATGGCCTCGTGTAAAACGAACACGTTTCGACGTGTCCGCTATGGGACAACGGTTTACACGTCTGGGCGTGTTATTTTTGCAAACAGTGTATTTATGTTGTATGCATGTTTGGACAGCCGAAACTTAGTCTGCCTCTAGCACAACTTGTGCCTCACCTGTAGATGAAACATTCAGCCAGTTCCCTACAGCCTTAAAGGCCCTTAGGCCTGAAGGCCTAAGGGCCTCTAACGCGCACCACGCAGTAATAACGAATTTTACTAGATCATACCCGGGGGAAAGCGGGCCCGACGGGCGTGTGCTGAATGCATGTTTCAAAGTGACCGCGAAAAATTCCGCTAGCAAAGCGTAGATTTAGAATACAATATAAACAATATAATGATACGCGAGCGCGCGCCGACACAATGCTCACTCAGATCGAAACGGGCAGGGGTTGGAATGGAACCCAGGGCTCTACCTAAAGCCCCTCTATCCTGAGAAAAGTGGCGCCATTCATTGTTGTGAAAATGCTCGAGACACGTGTCGCGCGCCACTTCAGCGAGGAACGTGGAGTATGAAATCTAGCTCAGTGCTGCGCTGTGCGGCACTGTAGTGCGGCTACACTGTTAGCAAAAATAACACGCCCAGACGTGTAAACCGTTGTCCCATAGCGGACATGTCGAAACGTGTTCGTTTTACACGAGGCCATCTGTGTTTTTCGTCTACACATGAGGTGCCGAGTAAACTTAACACGCTACACCGTGTCTGCCTTCCGCAAAACCGTTTCGTGCGTGTTCCTTATGAAACATGGCGGCCAGCGGCCGAGAACAGGCGAGAGACGAGCCCAGCGAACCGCGCGCCTTTCAGCCGAATCGAAAGCACACAGGGCGCGTTAGTTCTTGTTCGATGTCTTTTATACACAGTAAAGTCTCCAAGCGGCGGACGTAGCTACTTGCAAAGGTACGTACGTGTGTTGTCGGCGGTCGGCGGCGTCAATAGCTTCAACGAGCCGCTAGACAAAAAAAAAAAAAAAGAAAAAAACGAATGCCGAACTCACATGGATAAATAACTTGAGCAAACTATTTAGAATCGGGCGGTAACTTGCGCCACCTATCGAGATTTCTAGCAGCCTGTTTAAAAAAAAAAGACGAGTCTGTTAACACTGTGAACGACCACGGCCACACAGCAACCCTACATACAACGCAGGCAACACAGCTACACGTCACCGACATATACACAAACACAACAACCGACACAACGCCCGACACTTCCTACTCGATATCCATTTCTCCCCACGCCGCATATAAGCTTGACATGTGCGGGTGAGCTCCTTGGTCACTGACCATTACAGATTCATAGAAGAATACACAGAACACGGCGCAATGGACAGCCCTGTGTTAGAACTGTTTGCATTTTTAAGTATGGAGGCAAAATCTATAATGTTAGTCCGTTGCAATAAATAATGATATGTTAACGATAAATCTTAAACCGGTCATGAAAAAGTTCAAATTTTTGTTATTTTCTTGCTTGACCAGTGTTATGAGCAGTCCGACTAGCTTGAATCAGATAGGAAAACAAATTATTGGGATTTGTCATTACGTATAGAAATATAAATGAAAATGATCCTTGCCCAAAGCATTTTTTATATATTTTTGTGAAGGACATCCGGACATCCGCCCAACACTTCACTTCCGCTAGTTGCAGCAGTTGCAGTACGGGAGCAGACGCCTTCACTTTTGGGGCGTTTTGATGCAGTTTGTTGTCGTATGTCGTGTCGGTGTCGAGAAGAGCGGTGGGGCTTGGGAGTTTGTGACCGGTGTTATTCGTGAACACTGGTGTGGGGCGCTGATGCGTCTTTTTTTTATACTGCCACCACCCCGAACTTTGAAGATACACGGGCCCGTAGCAGTGCATTATGCTGAATCGTGAGCTCCTTCTCTGTTGACGTCGCTTTCCTGGTACCACTCGTGGATACTGCAAGCGTTTAAACAGTGTGCACCATCTCGCCTACATCCCCGGTGACGTACTCGACCTGTTGACACTTATTGCTTCCGTCATTTTAGAGTACGCAAGGCAGTTATCTCGTTGGTCTGGTTTCGGTTATAAAAGCAAGGCAAAATGCTCGTAGTTCCCGCCCTCGGTACACGTTGGACATCTTCCACACTTTGACACCGGATAACTGAATGAACGAGGATTTACATTCACTTCCGAGGTTACTCTCGCCGCTTCCTCACCGTTGAGCAGCAGGATGAGCTGGCGACAAGCCCCGGATGAAAGGCTGGAGCATCAACAGCCCAAGCGCACTCGGTTCCGATGCGGGCGACGCGGGTTTCTGTCAACCGGGAGGCCAGCACAAACCGTGACCATTCCAGCTCTTCGTCATGACACGGTGTTGCAGAGAGCAGGGTAAAATACAGCTACACGGATCACCGAAGCAAACGACTGCTATCTTAAATCTTGGCTTGTGATTGCGCCTTTGTAGTAGATCATCTTATTCGTTTTGCTGGAGAGACGCAAACGACGGGCATAACAAAATCGCTTGCATATTCCGCATATCTCACAAAAGCATTTACCCTGTCACCTTGCGAAAAGCGCGAAACACGGAGTCCGCACCGTCCTAAGCTTCCCGTTTTTTACTTGCTTTAGAGCAGTTTCTACCTGCTAGTAGATATGCTATACTGAAACTGAAACAGGGCAGTGCCAGAAAGAAAGAGACAAAGTTGAGAAAGCTTGCTCGCTCTCTAATTTCTCAACTCTCAAGTGATTGTACCATAATAAATGCACCAACGCGTCTTCCAAAATAAAGAAAGAGCACCACGTTCACAACATAAAAAAATGGTCTCAGTACATGCATCTGTGGGCAGGTAGGAAACCTTGCCCTTATTTATTCACGCCGCATGATTGCCGCAACAAACTCGTTGCAGGACCGAATCATACTCGAGCGGTGTGCGTCGCTATGCAAACGCAGTCCAACACGAAGCATAAAAAACGGCAGATTTAAGACGACAATCCGGAGTCCATTATTCAATTAAAACAACGTAATTTTGTTGAAAACGCCCGCTGCTTCTTACTCACGGTATGTGTCGGGATACTTCCACAGTTTGAAACGGAACGAGGGAAGATTTACTTTTAAAAACGCTCGCTGCGTCCTCCCGGACCAGCTGGACCGGATCAGCTGACGACGACGGGACTGTACCCGTTGAACCTCCACCACGCAACAAACAATTAGCGTTCCGTGTTAAAAGCGTGGTTCAAACAGACCCGGAATACAAAGCACCGCACCACACACGACGAATGTTTCAGCTCTTTTTCGCATCGCCGGGTTGCACCAAACAGAACGAGATCGCCGAAGTCAACGCCGCGCTGTCGTGAACCTTGGCTTGTGGTTGCGAACTCGTGGACCCTGTGACTCCCTCCGCTTTCAAAGCACACACGACGATTACGAATGCTACTTTCCGTCTTCCAGGAACATCACAGGGGCACTTCTCCGGTCACTTCTTCACTATGTGCTCGCAAACTCCGAAGCTCTATGCGAAGCTTCTCGCGTCCCGTCAAACCAAAACAGTAGCGGCGCCATGCGTACTTGCCAGATTTTCTCCGGTCAAACAAAAACAACGAAAGCCAACCGGCGCTTGCTTCCAGCGTACATCGGCGTTGCGCTTGCGCCGTGGCCAGATCGCCAGATCGCTTGCAGTTGAAGGTTGAAGCAAAAAAGTGAAAGCCGTTTACAACTCCCTGTAACGCCGAACTAGAGCGCAGCTCTTGAGGAGGAGGAGAGAAGGGTACTGGGGGGGGGTCAAGTGACCTTGGGAGGGGGTCACGTGACCTAGGGGTCACGTGACGATGACGATGCCGATGACGTCATCAGTGACGTCACTGATGACGTCATCAGTGATGATGACAATGACGATGCCGGTGACGTCATCATTGATGATGACGATGACGATGCGGATGCCGGTGACGTCATCAGTGACGTCACTGATGACGTCATTAGCGATGATGACGATGACGATGCGGATGGTGATGATGACGATGACGATGCGGATGCCGGTGACGTCATCAGTGACGTCACTGATGACGTCATCAGTGATGATGACAATGATGATGCGGATGCCGGTGACGTCATCAGTGATGATGACGATGACGATGCGGATGCCGGTGACGTCATCTGTGATGATGACGCTGACGATGCGGATGCCGGTGACGTCATCAGTGACGTCACTGATGACGTCATCAGCGATGATGACGATGACGATGTGGATGGTCATGATGACGATGACGATGCGGATGCCGGTGACGTCATCAGTGATGATGACGATGAGGATGCCGGTGACGTCATCAGTGACGTCACTGATGAAGTCATCAGTGATGATGACGATGACAATGCGGATGCCGGTGACGTCATCAGTGACGTCACTGATGACGTCATCAGCGATGATGACGATGACGATGCGGATGGTGATGATGACGATGACGATGCGGATGCCAGTGACGTCATCAGTGATGATGACAATGACGATGCGGATGCCGGTGACGTCATCAGTGATGATGACGATGACGATGCGGATGCCGGTGACGTCACTGATGACGTCATCATTGATGATGACGCTGACGATGCGGATGCCGGTGACGTCATCAGTGACGTCACTGATGACGTCATCGGGGGTCACGTGACCCCGGGGGTCACGTGACTTGGGGAGCCACGTGACTGGGTGTCACGTGACCTTCGGGGTCACGTGACCCTGGGGGAGGGGCCACGTGACCTTGGGGTGACCTTGGGGAGTCACGTGACCTTGGGAGTCACGTGACCCTTGGGGAGGGGTCACGTGACCTTGGGGTGACCTTGGGGCCACGTGACCTTGGGATGACCTTGGGGGTCAAGTGACCTTGGGATGAGCTTGGTTACGCCGACGGCGACGGCGACGCCGCTCAAGCCGGGAACGGGCCCCTAAGAGCTGCGCTCTAAAACGAAACCAACTGCAATGTTACGTGTTCACGTCGAGGACACGCTTTTTATATCCATTTTAACTGTTAGGAACGAATAATTAGACCCATAACTTTATTTGTGGTGTCTAAGAAACTGTTATCAGGACCCCTAAACTAAATACAAACATGGGCGACATGAAGCAAGCCGCATTGCCATCGACCAGAAGATGGCGGCGAGCCCGGTAAGCGTGGGTTTCGCCAACGTCCTGCGACATGGCGCAATTGCTTTTGGTGCATATCTGTCTCCGAGACATGTTTCTTTCCGCGGCATTTGTCTCGACGGTCCTTTCTAAGTGTGTCCTCAAGCATTCCGGTGCTTCGATAGCCGGCAATGCCGCGGTCGTCGCCGGGGGCGATGCGTGTTTTCGAGGTCGGCTACACGGTTATGCGTGTATGACCGAACCAAAACACGTTTTTTACAACCTCGCATGATTTCTGAACGAATTATCCGTTACTCATCGTGTAAATTTATGGTAATTTGTGTAAATGGCGTGTTTTTCACCCCAAATATTCGCTAAATACACGGGACTTGCTAACAGTGTATGATCTTCCCAACGAGGTAGAGGGGCTTAGAGCGATAAACCGGGGTTCCGGTCTGCACTCGAAAGTGACCCCCATAAGGTGGCTGCCATTGTACGCAAATTTGACCACACGTCACATGACAAAACCAAATACGTGACGTCACAGGAAAGATGGCAGCGCCCATGCAGCGGCTGGCCCCAGCGGGGCCGGAGCTTGTCGGATGCTTTGTTGGTTGTCGTTCGTCTCGGCGAGTTGATTTCAGACGCGGAAGCCGTCATATGAGGCCGGTCGAAAGCGAGTTCAGAGTTCAGCGTGGTGTTTGACGTAGGTATAACGTGAAAATACGGAGAAACGGTGTGCATTTCGCTGGTGACCGACCGGGATATTGCCACGGAAGAGACAATCTGACCTACGTTGCTCGGACCTCGGATTGATTCGGATACCGCTAGGATAAAATTTAAGGCGACGTTTCTGTGCTCTCGTTGACCATCGGAATCTTCGAGGTTTGCAGTGAAGCGTGTGCAATATATTTGGATACACAGTTTAGCGACGGAAATTGCGTGAGTCGTGCTTGGCGGTGTGCAATCGTGGTGCAGCTTCGATCAAATGACCGAGGGCTCACTTCGGTTGTGCGGCGCACCGGAAGGCTGCCTTGAAGCTGGTAGTTGCCGTGCCGTGCTGAATGATGCTGTGCTGCTTACAAATTGTTCCGGCGTAGAAGTGCACTTTCACGGAGCACAGGTGTGCGGCGCACCGAAGAGCTGCCTTCAAGCTGGTAGTTCCTGTGCCATGCTTTAGGTGATGCTGTGCTGCTTCCGAAATTGTTCCGGCGTAGACGTGCACTTTCACGGAGCACAGGTGTTGCAGTTGGCATTGATCCCGCTAGTCTGTCGCACGTTCCGTCAACACAAACGTTTCATCCACACTCGTTACGCGAATTGCAAGCTGTCCGGACATTTCACCGAGCGTGTTACGTACCCAGCTCACGCCGCTTTGTGGCAACAGTCTGCAGTGGCTCATTACCAGAAAAACAGGTCCCACATCCATTTCAGTTAAGTTCGTCCACGGCAGTCGCCAAACCCCGAAGGAGAGGATTTATTCGGACAGAATGCCACTAAAGCAATGCAGCTTCTTCAGTGCTCAGGATAGATTCTCTTCTGCTAGTTTTGTTATACTGTGACAGATCCTTGTTCCAGTCCTATCTTCTATCAATATTCACTATTCTGGGACACTGCAGGTCATGCTCAGCTGTAATCGTATGTTCAGGTGGAGGTGCTGGGCACTTTACCCGTAGCCCTTCACTCTGTGTGAACCCAGCGGCTCTTCAGCCGAGTTACCCGATAATGGGACACGGCTGGCGGACTATGCTGCGTCTTATACCCCTGTCGAGCCGTAGGCAAAGTCCTGACCCGAGCCTGGCAGAACAACCGCAAGACGACCGAATACCACAAGGAGTAACCTCGGAAATACACCACAAAGCACCTGAAATCCGAGCCAGTTGCTGCTACCAGGAAAAACCACCGGAATTCGGTCTCCTGTCAGAAAATCCGAAGCTGACTAAGCCAACAATGACAAACCTGTAGCAGCAAACCGTGTCCCCTCCCACCATTGTTTGCATGCCCGTCGCAAATCACACTCCGACGCTTTTTCACGCAAGCTGTATGAAGACGTCAAGGACTGGATTGAACAATATGACAGTGTCGCCCGCCACATTGGGTGGACAACCAGCTCCTGCAGAACCTATACTTCTCGTGGAAGCAACTGCCGGCGCTGGTCTGAGAACCATGGATCCTCCTTAACGTCATGGGAAGTTTGCAAGATCAAGCTGAAGCGCGCATCCGTCAGCCAACATCAACGAAAGAGAGCCGCATTCTTGATTCTGTCCAGGACACTGCCCCAATGAGAGCGCCACCGCACTCGTGGAGGATGTTTTGCGCTTGATCGAGCGCCCACGCCCACGCCCATGCCCACGCCGACCTTGATGCTACAGAAGACAAGAACCTAAGAATCCCATGCGCCTCGCGTGAGGGACAACACCTTCGGCAGCCTTGTCCGCAACCCCCCAACAACAGTCGAAGTGTTCATATCACTGAGGCTTCCAACATGGAATGTGCACTGCATGCCCGAGCCTGCCACTATGAACAACTTTCCGGCGTCTCGACACTCGAGTTGTCCAGCTACTGCTTCGACGCCAGCCTCCCAGGCATCCACGACATCACCCACGACGTTGTCTGGGAGGAGATCAGGAAGCTACTTCCTGCCATCAGTTGCCCGGCTTTTATTTTGATTGCCGAGATTGTTTCGGAACAAGTTTGACAGGTATTTCAACCGAGACTTCTGCGAGCGAAGCGGCATCTGACAAACCAAGGGCAACTTACGCCACAATGGCACGACGACCGCCACCCGCTGCCCCTTAGTATTCAATGCCAATTCAATGAGACACTCTAACGCCGAAGCATTCCCGACATCGTGTGTATGACTGTGCTCAACACAGTACACCGAGGAAAACGTAGGTGATGCGAATGTGCGACCGAAAACCACTTTGCTACCACTGCATGAAGCCGACCATGTCTACCAAAGCAGCCCGTAGCAATGAATTGGTCGGCGAGGGTTCGTGCCAAACGACCCTCGATTACGTCTCGAGGAGCGACCACGGGAGATTGAGGATTACCTTCGGCGACCTTTGTCCCTGATGCCGAAGGTGCTGAATCGAAGATTCTGAATCCCTGATTACCCCAAAGCTCCTCATGTCCATCACCTCAACAAGAGGTAAGCACGACAAAGCAGGTGAGCGGCGATGCAGTGACAGTGGATTTGGTGTCGGTTGTCGTCCAAGGACAATACCTAAAAATTTGCTGACACCAATTTTCTGTGTCCACTCCACGAAGCACACAATTTCCAACTTTGAGGGAGAATGCCCCTGAGTGACTTGAAGGAATAGAATGGTTGGTTGCTCTCAAAAGTGAACTGCAAGCATCACCAGACTTGGATAGCAAACAAAAATTGTTGCCAGCTTTCAAGTCAACGGTACAGCAAAAGGCACAGCCACGTAAGCAATACATGCCCGAGCTTGCTACATTGATGCCGAAAACTACCAGGAAAATTTTCGGATTAGAAGCCAGCCCTGCAGCTTCAGTGCACATGACGTATGATTACAAGACAGCATCAGTCGGTCAAAGTTGCACTCGACCAAACTGAACACCGACGTGCCAGGAGCGTCATCCGACAACAAGGTCCACAGGTACTACGACTGAACGCCTGACACGAGACTGTCGCAGAAAGAACTCGTTACAAATAATAATAATAATAATAATAATAATAATATTTTTATTACATGACAAGAAAAAAGGTACAGAATCAGGCCTGCCAAAGCCACATCGGGCTTGTCTGGCAGCGCCTGGCATTCTTAGTAAATGGTTATGGAACCATTTACTAAGAATCAATAATTATGTAATCAAGTGGAAATAAACATATTTGATACACTAACCAGATAAACATATTTCCGCTTGCCTTCATGCCTTGAGAGTCTACACACCAAGAATTGTGTCCATTGCACGCTCTGGACCTTACGAGGACACTCGCATCTCTGACCCTTCAATATTAATTAAGGGGCCATACCAGACTGGCAGACTTCTTGCAAGGGGCTGCACTCGTTCAACCTTTCCTGAACATGTGGTGCATCCGAAAACCAACTCCAGTGATGTGAAAATGTTATTTATTAATTTATTCCTTCCAGGGGCCTTCGTAGGCATTGCAGAGAGGATACTTAAACCTACACACATGATAATAGCATTAAAGCACACTGCTGTAACTTGTTAATTGGAAAAACAAACACACCTCTGAGCATATAGTTTAATAGTATGTGTTGATGCATTGTTATATAGCATGACACTTCCTATATGTATGACACAATAGACCCTTTGCAGAACCTTATCAAGCAACACAACCGTCACCATTTTTTTTCGGCGCAAAGCACACGAATGGGTCCCAGTTCACGTCGAACGCCAATGCAGCATTTGAGTCCAATAGGTGCTGAGCCGAATTCACAGGGATGGCGGACATAACGTTCTTGTCGAACAAATACCCAAAGTATGAAAGCCTGGGGTAATTACAGTAGTAGCTACTGTAATTTGTTTCATCAGAATTTGGCAGACGGCAAAGGCTATGGTCTCGGTGAGTCAATACACACATTGGAGAGAGGCACATGACAGCATATCACCAGAGTGCTCGTCTGCACAGATTTGTCACACACCTTCGCTCCGTCTCTCTGATTGGCTCGAGGGGGCTGTGGCGGTTGGCCTTTTCCAAGTTTCGGTGATGCGAAGTATAGACAGCCCACACTTTTAAAAAGAGTCTATTGAAGAGACCGAAAGGAATGGTAGTCAACATTTTTCAACAAGACTGCTCTCCAGGCAAGGGATGAACACAAATATGAATCATCTTATCCAGGTAATTAGAACAATTAAATAATTGACCGACTAATACAATGCACTCTTGATGGAAAAGAGTATAGCTGCAATAAATCCTACAAAACAGAAAAAAATGCGCAGTTAATCTATGCATGCACCAAAACAGTTGTTCTTATAGCAAGTCGAATAGCTTTGAAGCAGGTGCCTGCAACGATTTATTCTTCCCCATACTCAATAAAACGCCAACCTCGTAGCTGAAAATAAGGGTGCACTTCGCACTCACACACACACAAAAAAAAAAGGAAGAAAAGCGATCGAATGTAGAATCGTGGATTAGCACAAAAGGTTAAAATCGCAGGAGCTTCTCGCTAAAAGTTGCTATGGTTGTTCGGTGACGGAGGGCTGAAACAACTTCCCTTAGGCCCTAACGCGACGTATATATTTCGCGTAGATTCTCAGATATTTCAACGTTCAAACAAAGCTAAGAGAATGCGAAAATTTCATGTTAAAAGCACTCAAAGTTCTATCGATCCTCGGACACATCCCGGAATCCAAGCACCGGTACGGCGATGCAGAGCTGGGGGGCTATGTTGCGCTTTTTAGACTCCCAGGAGACTAGGGAGAGGGAAGTGACGTCAACGACACAGCAAGCGCAGATTGGATGTTGATTTCGTTTTCTTCTGTCAACATCCAATCTGCGTTTGCTCTAGTCGTTGACGTCACTTCCCTCTTCCTAGTCTCCTGGGAGTCCAAAAAGCGCAACATAGCACCCCTGGAGTGCTATGTTGCGCTTTTTGGACTCTCAGGAGACTAGGGAGAGGGAAGCGACGTCAACGACACAGCAAACGCACATTGGGTGTTGATTTCGTTTTCTTCTGTCAACATCCAATCTGCATTTGCTGTGTCGTTGACGTCACTTCCCTCTTCCAAGTCTCCTGGGAGTGCAAAATGCGCAAAATAGCGCCCCTGATGCTGTCTCACAGGCGTTAATATCCAGATGATAAAGAGCGATCTTGCGCAAAAACGGTATAAAGTCTCATTCCTTCATATTTTCACATTATACCTGCGTCAGCGAGCACGAAGAAGCCCGAAGTCGTCGGAAAGCAGCTGCACATCACGGCTACCGCGCACAGAACAAACTCGCATCCGCCAGCTCTGGGCGCTGCCATCTTACCTGTGACGTCACGGCTCTTGGGAGGTCACGTGACGAGTGGTCACATTTGCGTAAAATATGGCGGCAACCGGGGGGTGCCACTTCCGAACTTCCGGTTTATCACTCTAAGCCCCTCTACTTCGTTGGATCTTCCCAAGGGCTGCACGTTGCACGTGCCTCGTGCATAGGGGCACCTTGCGCTACTTCTGAAACATGAAGGGGCTTTACACGATCCTGGGTTGACGCCACGCGCCCAGCACGTCCTCATTAATTGTGCATGAAAAAAGACGAAAACGTCTCGTGCCAGCCTCGCGCTTTTGCCATCAAAGCACCGGCTGTTCCAACTTGCGCGCCTATTGCTGTTGGCGAACGTCCCTGTACGCACCTCGAAGCGGCTCCGTGTACTCGAAAATGGAGAGCGTTAGCCCTACTTCTGAAGACGCTAACAAGTACGAGGTTACTAGCGGGAGTTCAATATTCTCCGGGAGATCCTCCACCGGAACACCAGCCAGCGACGGTACCCATTCCGTAAAAGCCAGAGCCGAACCCACTTCGCAGAGTCATCATCAAGCAGCGAAAGAAGGGGATTTCTCCCGGACTCGCAGTGCACCTCGAATTAGCACCTCGCCAGCTAAAAGGTAGAATCGGGCAGTTCCCGATACCGCCCGTGCTCCGAGTCCAGTCAGTTTCCGACAAAACTTCACCTCCACTGAAGAGGAGCTCAACGGCGAAGAGGTGGAAGAGAACACCAGATGCCTTAAGATGTGGTTCTTCTGCATCGCAAGTGCGGGAACCATGTTGATTCCCATCGGCCTAGTGCTCCTTGGATACTTGTCACATTTAAACAAGATTTCATCCAACAGCAACAGCACCACTGTGGACTTGATGACGCGTTCCACCGCAAGTCTCTGGACAACTGTAAATCCCTTGGGAGCCGTCGAGTTGAATTGCTCTGGTGCAGTGAACCTGGAGGACAACATCAACGGTCTGTGCCGTAATAGCAGCAATTTTTTCATGCGACATATAAAAAACCTCCGTTTTTTTTGTCTGTTTAACAACTCAAGATTCCGCAAACGGGAAGACTTCCACTACCTCCCGGAGCATCTACCATTCGACCTTTGCCCATATGTCATCTATTGGTCAATGAGCATCGATGATGGCCAAGTAAGAAGTAGAGTTCCAGCATTTGACAACTTGTACGGCATCTCGGAGCTGAAGAATACTTCCGACCGCCTCAGTGGGAACCAAACCAAGGTTCTGGTAGCCCTCGGCGGGTACCCCGAGGACAGTCCTCACTTCTCAAGGCTGGGCAGAGACCCTGTGGCCATGGACACCCTAGTCGTCGACATCGTGACTATGATGGTCGACCTTCGGCTGGACGGGATCGCCATCCACTGGGTTGTGCCCACAGGCGCCTGCCAGCCTTTCCATGTTCACAGCACACTGTCAGCTCTTTTCGCTAACGTGAGGAAGCTTCTGAATCTGAACAATCTATCAGCGCTGGTGACGCTCATTCTTCCCTACGGAGACAACGTAACCGTAGGCTCGATGTCGCCGGACCTGGTGGACTTTTTTTTCTTCATGACCCACGAATTCCTACCTCAAAAAGCTAACACTGGCGTTTGCCAGTCCGTCACAACGAAAACACTCGAGTTTCTCGCAAGTATCCGTGGCTATAATAGGCATCAGGGAAAGATCTGCGTTGGTATTTCTATGGCTGCCATTCGCTTTGATGTGCAAAATGAGCGTTATTTAACATCGACCCGCTTTCCATATATTACGGGCCGGGCGCCGCTTTTTGAAATGTGCACAGGACAACTGCCAAACGAAACGGAGTTGCTGACGGGCTGCACATTATACGGAGACCCGACCTCGCCCCCCAATACGCAAGTAGTATACGCGTACCCGTCAAAAGAGAAGATAAGAGAGCTCCTTTACCTGCACCTTATAAACGCAAGCTCTCGATGCACCCTTGTCGCTGACCTTGACTTCGAGACTTACAAGCCAGGCTGTTCAAAGTCATACCCAATGCTGACAAGGCTATACCAAGAGGTGTGAGTAGAACACACCGGGTAACTAAATTATGTAAACCTCTATATAATTTAAAGTTTTCGTAGTTTTGTAGACGTTATAATCCAGAAATGGAGGACTTCTTGCTCCCACCTTTTAATTATATATTTTGTCTGCCCTAGTGAGAAGAATATTTTCTCATTTTTTTTTAATCATATATGAAGCACCTCCTGTTTCCTTTCCTAGTACTTAAGTAGATAAAAAATATAAAGACACAAAATAAATAGCCTAACGGTCGTTGGCTGCGTCATAAGGCCTCGCCAAGCGCGGAGTATAACGGTCTTGGCATACGGTATGTATTGTGCATTCGTTATTTTCTTTTCTTTTCTGCCACGTCAAATTCTGACGCCAAGACTCTCTACCTCCTCCGTTCCAACGCGTTGTTTGTTATTAATTTAACAAATCAGCTTCAAATAGGGGTTGTGGCACCCTGTAGAGTAAGAAAAAGAATAAAAAAGGAATATTCCGAGCAGCAAGAGCAGCACGGCTGCTCTGGCCGCTCTGGCCAGAGCAGCTCCTCTCATCAAAGAAGACGCCGTCCGAAACTCCAACGGCTCCCTTCTTTTATTTTTTTTTAATTTTTATTCACTTTGTTACTTCATTTTGTTGTTGGGTTCGACTGCTCCCTTCTTTGGGACGATGACGTCCGTGGACATACGTTTGGCGTTTTTTTTTTTTTTTTTGTCACGCGATGGTGTGGTCCGACCGATCAACCAATGAGTTTGTTAGAATTGTGTCACGAGGTATAGAATGGCGGATGAAATAAATATAATAAATGCAAAGCAGCGCGCAGTTCCCCCTCGGCGCTTTATTGGCTTTATTCTTCCAGAGGCGAGCATCGCAGTGCCATGGCGTTCAACTTGTGCCGTCTTCTTGGCGCCATGAAAGACCCTCTTGAAGCAATTAATTTGCTTTAGCGCGTTGGCCTGCTCCTGGCTTCTGGGTTTTCGTGCGTGTCCAGGGGTGCTATGTTGCGCTTTTTGGACTCCCAGGAGACTTGGAAGAGGGAAGTGACGTCAACGACTAGAGCAAACGCAGATTGGATGTTGACAGAAGAAAACGAAATCAACACCCAATCTGCGTTTGCTGTGTCGTTGACGTCACTTCCCTCTCCCTAGTCTCCTGGGAGTCCAAAAAGCGCAACATAGCCCCCCACAGTGCGAAGCTGCGACGACAAGCTGCAAGTCCGCCCTAGATCTGCGGATGGCTACGCGGGGGGGGGGGGGGGGGGGGGGGAGGGGGGGGGGTGCGGTGCGGTGTGTGGATGATTCGTGAGGTGGCCAAGAGGAAGCCGGTGTCAAAGTTCAGTGCCGAGGCGATGTCTCGGTACGGAGCGGTTCCCTTTTAGAGCGGAGCTCTTAGGGGCCCGTTCCCGGCTTGAGCGGCGTCGGCGTAACCAAGGTCATCCCAAGGTCACGTGACCCCCAAGGTCACGTGACCCCTCCCAAGGTCATCTCAAGGTCACGTGACCCCAAGATTACCCCACGTGACCCTCTGAAGGTCACGTGACCCCCAAGTCACGTGACCCCTCTGAGGTCACGTGACCCCCGAGGTCACGTGGTCTCCTCCCCAAGGTCACGTGACCCCTTCCAAGGTCATCTCAAGGTCACGTGACCCCAAGGTGACCCCCACGTGACCCCCAGGTCACGTAACCCCTCTGAGGTCACGTGACCCCCCGAGGTCACGTGACCCCTCCAGGTCACGTGACCCCCAAGGTCACGTGGGGGTCACCTTGTGGGTCACGTGACCTTGAGGTGACCCCCAGGTCACGCCTCCCCGAGGTCACGTGACCCCCTCCCCGAAGTCACGTGACCCCCCCCCCCCCCCTCCGAGGTCACGTGACCCCCCCCGGAGCATATTAAAGAATGAGGGGAGGAGGAGGAGAAGGGGGAGGGGTCTACCCTCCCCTCAGTACCCTTCACTCCTCCTCCTCAAGAGCTGCGCTCCAATTCGGCGTTTTTGAAGGATGGCACGCACCTGACGCTTCTCCAACTCATGAAAATCATCCTCCGGATGCCAGGACCTACCGTGCGCCGTCATTCAGCTGGAGGCTGATATCGCACGTAAGACAATAACTGATTGGGCGAGCTTTTGTCGGTAGGTTGTGGTAAATGCCGTCTTTAAGCATTCAGACATGATTGGTGGCGAAGGCGTGACTGTAGAACTAGACGAGAGTGTGTTCGGTCGGCACAAGTACCATCGCGGGTATTTAAGGCCTGGCCAGTGGGTTTTCGGCGGTGTGGCGCGTTGCAGCGGGTGCTGCTTTTTTGTTCCCGTGGAGACCCGTGACGCTAAAACCCTGCAAGGGCTAATAGCCGAGTGGGTCCGCCCTGAAACAAGAATAATCATTGATTGTTGGGCTGGCTATCGCAAGCTTGCAGACGACGCTCGCTTCACGCACCTCACCGTCAACCACAAGCTTAACTTTGTCGACGCGGACACTGGTGCGCACACCAATACGGTGGATTGCGCCTGGGCCCACGTCAAAAACTCTCTTCCATTCGGACGGCGCGAGAGCCACCATTTCACTGGTCACCTTGTAAAAGTTCATGTTTTGGAGGAGAGACAAGGCGCGCGGAAACACTGATAGATTCCAGTCGTTCGTCGCCGCGGCCGCCAAAATCTAGAGCCCCGACGCAGACAGGGCGAGGATTCCGACGGCCCCGGTGATTTCGAGGGATGCGCTGCGCTGAGCCCGTCACCCGCCTGAATGCATAAAGACGACTTATGCGCCAACCGCTCGTCAAGTGCTCGTTACGTCAGTTATAGGTTCTGGTAGCGGTCTAAACGGTCCTTTCCAGGGCCCCCATATTTTGCAAACGGAGCTGTGTTTTGAATGCGGCACCCCGTGTCTCTGTAAAAAGTTCACAGGAAAGACCCAGCAAAGGTATGTGGTCCCCAACTTGGATATCGCGTGTTATGATTCAAATAAAAATTGTTCTTGCTTATTTCGCGCCTTTGAACCCAATAAATGCCGCAGTTGCAGTCGTCCCGCAGTGCTGTTGCTCGCCCATTCGTCGTCGGCGTGGCTCAGCTTCGTCGTCTTTGCTAGCGGCGCACCGGCGGAGCCGGCCTTTGATCCGAATAAATGCCGCCGTTGCAGTCGTCCCGCGGTGTTGTTGCTTGCTCGATCGTCGTCGGCGTGTCTCAGCTTCGTCGTCTTTGCTGGCGGCGCACCGGCGGAGGCGGTTGATCTGACACACCGCGTTCGGCCTTGGCTAGCAGACGGCGTTCGTAAAATGGCGTCAGCTGTTGCTGGCTTCACGCGGCGGTACCGTGCGTGCTTCTATTCATTCGGCGTTCGTTGCCATGGTGACGGCGAGGAAAGCAGACGAACTTTTTGATGCGGAAGAACGCTGCGGCGCAGCGATACCAGGTGCGTTCTAAGGCCCTCGCCCCATGCTTTTCAATGGGCGGAAGGCGAACAAAAAGAGTTCGAAATAAGGACTTAACGCAGAAGGCTGCATTTCTCCAGCGCCTCATAATTTGACGAGCCTTGCACGAAAAGCATGTTTTTTTGGCCATCCCGCGTCCTGTTTTTTTTATCCGGAACATGGGTCTAAAGTATCAAACTGCCGAACATGTCAGGGGAGCAATACGCCTCTCGCTTGATTTTATTGCCATACACTCATTGCGGGGATTCCCGAAAATGAAAGGGAAGCGCGAGGAAACTTCACGAGTTGTGATCCTTGGACCGGCTTGCTAGAACAGCGTCTCAGATGAGACTGAGTGAAAGAAAGCTGTGCAGAGGGTGAGACCCTCGACTGTCTTGAGACGCGGCTTGGGTCCCGTTCAGCTTGAGCGCTGGCTTTGGCATTGCTTTCTTTCCCACAGCCTCAGCTGAGACGCTGTTTCTAGCAAGTCGGACCTGGTTGCTTGTAATTAGTTGCAAAGGGCAGGAGTCAGGGTCGGTGTAAAGCGCATAGAGGAAGCTTGGAGTCGTTGCTTTATTAAACCAACACCATGAAGGTTGATCGTCTGACATTGTTCTTATTTGAATAAATGAAATTAAAATTAATCTAAAAAAGACGACCTAGTGAGAGTTTCGCACATGTGCAACACTTTTGATAGAGCACTTTATGGCAAGGGGGTTTATTAGACCCTTTTCCTGAGGCACAGATTTGAGCCACGATGACTGGCTGTTCGTTGCCTTACCATGAGGAGCAGTCACTGCAATTTGTACATAACACTCTCAGTTGTCTACGAGTAGAGTAATGTTATAACTGAAAATTTCAAACCCCTGCACAATGGCGACCAAAACCATACCAGCAAGCTTGGAAAGCTGGAACCTTAGAAAAAAACTGTTTGTTAAAAATCTTAAAGTGAAGGGAGAGAAATTTCCCTTCGTTGTCACCATCATATGGAGTTCAATATTTGCAACTTTCGTGGTGTAGGAACATGGCGGGCAGCATTGAATAGCTTATTATTAGGCCCTATAGGTGTTTTCGAGAACTTGCTCGTGGCCCTTGTGACGCGCTTCTGGTTTTCTTTTTTTGCAAGATTAACTGTGACTCACTGCAAGAACCAGGAAGTAGCGTAATGAAATAAAAAAAAAAAAACATCTGCGTCAAGGACAGAATCAGGGCCACTTTGCCTGAACTTCTCAACCTCGAATTTCAGCCACCATTCAAAAGATGGCTCAAGTGCGCGTCGTCTAGTTGCTACAACATAGGTTCTTGTTATTATTTAGGACATTTAGCATGCTTTAAAAAATTACAATCATAGGAAGTGATTTTAATTAGAACGATAAAAGCTCTAATTAAAGAATCGTTGTTTAAATAGCTGTCCTCTTCTTTGAAACCGGTTTCTTGAGTACAGAGTCGAGCTTCAAAATAGTCTCATGATTTAACATTATTTTCAACAAATCTGACTATGAATACAAAACTCACGCGTACAGTAAACCAGCTCAATTCCTCTAGCATACAATTAAAAACAAAATTAGGTCAGATACCAGAACGCTGTCTGAGAAAACCAGGAACGCGTGCAGGGAATTTTTTTTAAAATTTTCATTACAATCAAGTTGTGTTTACCAGAAAATGGGTGGAGTTTCACTTCTAATATTTTGTATGCTGAGTTCCTATGTTTACCAGGAGCATGCCCTTAAATGTGATTGCTGCGTTTTGATGTCAAACTGAGTTAAAAGACTTCAAAATCACATAAAAGGCTATTTCTTAATGAAAAGTATTAAAAAAATGTGAGTGTGCTAATTAAGAAAAACACGTATACACAGAACTAGACCAGTCCTTCATCTATTCAATAAAATAATAAGAACGCCTCTTGATTGCATTACAAGTCTAGAAACTTGGAATGCTTAGAGATATTTGTTTGAAAATACCAAAACTTGCACTTTTTTGTTTTCTTATCGTGCGTTAAGTTTTGAAACATCCGTATCATATTTTACACTAAAAGAGTGATGATGAATTGGCGATTTGTTTGCAAAAAGAACGAAATACGTAACACGCGCACAGACGCGACACTTGCACCGCAGCAGGAGCGTTAGCACAGCTGCCACCGGTATAATGGTTGGGGCCGTGGACCCATATTTAAAATCTCATAATTATTGCCCGAGCGGGCTTCACGGGATGGAACTGTATCTAAAGACGATATTCAATCAGACGGACGGGGCCCGAATTATTGTATTTCTTTGAATTAAGAGCGAATCCTCGGCCGGAAGCCGCCGGCGCAAGCGAGTCCTTCTGAGAGCAGGCGTAGCGGAACTGACGTGCGCATTCTCGGCGCCCCCAGCGCCCCTGGTGCCTCCGCGCATTCTCCTCGTTCGTTGGTGCTCGCCTTGATTCTTCGCTCGGCGACTGTTCTCAAAGCGGTTGGTACTATACTCTGTTTCAACTTATGATTAGGGTGTGTACTTTTCGGTGTTTATTTGTGAGAAAAATCGGCGGATGTTTTTCGGTGTTTATTTATTTTCAAAACACCGGTGTATTTCGGTGGAACGTCTCACGACGAGGCTAAAATCGGTGATTATCGGTGGAAGAAATGCGATTGATCACAGACAGAGAGTTCCAATTTTATTCACGTATTTCATACACTTTTTTTCTAGGAAGCCTCTATTTCTCGCACTTGGTTGTTATAGTAGATGCAAGCATACTTCGAGAGGCTTGCATCCTTCATGGCAGCACGTTCCTTGCAGTCTACAACCCGCAATTATGAAAACGCACGCTCCTGTACGACACGGACGTTGGCAGTGTCTTCCAGGAACCACAACAATCTCTGAATACATGGCTTGCACCGACATCACTTGGCCAGACACAATGGGGAAAGGGCACGTCAGAGCTTACCCTCCACTTCATTAATTGTTCCACCAAAGGGGGCCATAGGAGACACAATAGGGGAAAGGCCTGTGAGAGCTTAGCTTCCACTGCGTTCACTCAGTACCACCTGTTCACTAGACGCTTTTGACCCGCAGAAAGGAGGGCGGACTGACGCCACGTGCAAGCCATGTATAGACACTGGAAGGATGTAGGATCCACGAGATAACAAGTTTGATGAACCTCTACGGGGAAAGGGTTTCGCTAGGTCGGAATCATGCCACGACCGGTGTTTTTCGGTTTTAACCAGGGCGAAAATATCCAGTCACCGGTGTTTTTCGGCTTTAACCGATTTTATATTTTCGTCACCGGCGGATGTTTATCGGTGTTTTTCGGTTAAAACCGGAAAATACACACCCTACAGTTATGATGTACCGCAGGAAAGCCTACAAGCGCGAGATCCTTGCTCTGGGGCACATCTCGGCGGCACAAGCTCTCGTGACTTAAGAGCGGCTGCCAACGCTATGAGCTCGCGCTTCTAGCCTTCGCTGGGGTACAACATAAGGTGAAACGAAGTATAGTACCACGCGGGCAGAGCCCGCGGGGTACTAACAAACGGCAGACTTTTCCTATACCTCCCATTGGGACTCCAATGGACCTTTCCACATACTGACGGCACCAGTAGGTGGCTGCACGAACTAAAAATCGAGGAAGTGACCTACCTGCGCTACCAATCAATAGTGGGAGCTACGCTACCAGTTTCTTCGCTCTCCGAGCAGCGGCGCGTGCCCAACGCGACTTCAAAGAGGGGCATCCGTGGCGTCCACCCAAACGTCGCGTTTTCCTCTCCGTCGACGTTCCTTTTTGGGTAACACAATTATATATGTGCTGCAGTTACGTGTTCTACTCGCTGATATACAGCCTCCTTCCGAATTTCCTCGATTTTTCGTTCCGACTTCCGCCGCTTGGCATCGGGCGCTCGCGCGTGTGTAGAACGCTTCTCGGAAAAGGTCCATTGCACATTGCAGACGGCAGCGCCAAATCTCCCCTAACGGGCGTTGGATTTCTCTAAAAGCAATAAGAAATAGACAAAACAATAGCGCGCCGTCGTCATGGCAACCGCTTGGTTATGGAGGACGGTGTGATAAGTGTGGTCCCTCCTCTACCTCTCTCTCACCCTCGGCGACAAAACCGACAAAAGGATGCAAGCAACTCCGAACGAATTTGCATCCTATTGTCGCTGATGTTGAGAGGAGGGAACTGCTCCCATTGTCGCTGTCTCGTTCTTCTACAAAACAATCTAATTGTTTATATATATATAAAAAAAAGTGTGTTTACCTGTTTTTGCGAAGGTCCGACGCTTCCGAAACGATTGCACTTGACTTTGCGTCGCTCGATTGAGGTCGGCTTGGCAACAGTGCATGTTCAGTGACAGCCACTTCTCATTAAATCGTCAATCAATGAATGCAAAGTGCGCCCAGCCGCCGCTGTTTCGCGGCTTAACATGGGCGCACATCGCCAGTCTGAGCACAAGTCCAAACTTCTTTTGCAAGTTCTCTTTTTATTAGGCACGCCCTTTATACAGAAAAAAACGTTCACTGCACGGAGCAACAAAGTAACAAATTCTACACGAAACTACTATTCAAGTATTCACAGACCTGCAATCGCACATTTAACTTTGCAGTAGTTAGCGACAGTGATTCGATCGCCACGGTCTTTCGCAGGTCTGCAGCGCCAGCTGCTCCACGCAAGTGCTACCGAGCTGCGGTGCTCTAACATCGATGCCGACCACACCGCTCATTTTAAGATAAATGCGCTGTCCTTTCTGACCTTCTACAATAGCTCTACCATAATGACATATGCACCAGCAAGTTTTCGGCAATCCGAAACTGTATAACCAAAAGTATACCACCCCGTCTTTACCTTTCGTCACTTGGGAACCCAAAGAACTTGGCAGAGCAATTGCCACTGGAATTAGAGCACCACTGCTTCGAGCAATAGACAAGATTCCGTTTGCTCGGTGTACTGGTAGAAGAAATAGACCGATAACCAATAGGTCAACGCCACTGCCCGCTGCCGTAGACGAAAACCTTTACCGCACCGCTGGCACAGGCGCCGTCGAGCAGCCGACGCAGCCGCGACCGCGGCAGCCGACGCGGAACAGTTCTCAATTGTCGAAATACAAAAAACCAACCGGCCAATGAGAGCAAACTATGAGGACGAAACTTTAGCTAAGCAGGATATTTGTTTCGCTTTACCAGGATAATTTTTCAAATCTGTAAGCAGCAACAATGATATGTATCTCATCCTATTAAATAAACTTTCCGGTGTAAACCGGAAAAACTTAATAGGTTACCAACGGATAAGACATGGCGCTCAAATAGCTGACCGGAAGTCGCTCGAAGTCTCCGCCGGTTGGTACTAACCGCCGAATTCAGAAACCTCACTCTAACTACACTAAAACTGAAGGGCCCCTCCACTTCCTCGAGGAAGTAGAGGGGCCCTTCAGTTTGAGTGTAGTTTGAGTGAGGTTTCTGAATTCGGCGGTAACAATAACAAACGCCACCCGGCTTAGCGGCTGGCTTGGCTTGGCTCCGTCTGTCCTTTGAGGCGAATGAGAATGCGCACGTCACGAAGCGAGCTTTCCACGATGCTCACCAGGGGTCGCGTAAAATTGTACTTTCGTGTTTATTCAATTTTATACGCCTTCTCGCTCAAAACAACGTCATTTAGAAGTAAAGGACATGCTATGTATGCCATTGCGACCAAGAATTTCCACCCAAAAGTTCGGCTCAGCATCCCTTTAACCACATCAGCCGTGCCGATCGGATCTCGTGGCGAATTATGATACACGACCGCGCGCCGTATCGGCGCGCGGTCGTGTATCATAATTCGCCACGAGATCCGGATGCTCGCTCAGATCGAAACGTGCAGGGGTGGGGATTGAACCCAGAGTCTCTGGGTTCAATTAAAGCCACTATGTTCAATCAACCCAGGGATCCTGGGTTGATTGAGAACTTGCACCACGAAGTTTCGCTCCACGCGCCCAGCGGGTCCTCATCAAGTCTGCGTGAAAAAGACGAAAACGTCCCATGCCGAAACTCGGGCTTTTGCACGCACAGCACCGGCTGTTCCAACTCGCGCGCCCATTGTTCTTGGCGAACGTCCTTGTGCACACCTCGCAGCAGCTCACTGGATGCGAAAATGGAGAGCGTTAGCCCTACTTCTGAAGACGCTAACAAACACGACGTAACCAGCGCTAGTTCAAAATTTTCCGGGAGTACCTCCTCCGGGACACAAGGCAGTGATGGTACCCATTCCGTCGAAGCAAGAGCCGAGCCCACTTCGCAGAGTCACCATCAAACAACGAAAAAAGGGGATTTCTCCCGGACACTCACTGTACAACGAACAGGGACCTCACCAGCTGAAAGGTGGAATCAGGCAGTTCCGGATACCGCCCGTGCTCCGAGCCCAGTCGATTTCAGACAAAACGTCTCCTTCAGTGAAGTGCTCAACGGCGAAGAGGTGGAAGAGAACACCAGGTGTCTTAAGATCTGGTTCTTCTGCATCGCAAGTGCGGGTACCATGTTGATTCCCATCGGCTTGGTGCTCCTTGGATACCTGCCATATTTAGACAATATTTCCCGAAACAGCAGCAGCACCACTGCGGTCTCGATGAGGCGTTGCACCGCCGGTCGAAGGACAACTGTAAGTCCCTTGACAGCCGCCGACTTAAATTGCTCTGGTGCGGTAACCCTGCACGACGACATCAACGGTATGTACCGCAATGTCATCAGGTTTTCGATGCCACATCACAAAAAGCTCCGGTTTTTTTGTCTGTTTAACAACTCAAGATTCCGCAAACAGGAAGACTTCCACTACCTCCCGGAGCATCTACCATTCGACCTTTGCCCATATGTCATCTATTGGTCAATGAGCATCGATGATGGCCAAGTAAAAAGTAGAGTTCCAGCATTTGACATGTTGTACGGCATCTCGGAGCTGAAGAATACTTCCGACCGCCTCAGTGGAAACAAAACCAAGGTTCTGGTGACCCTCGGCGGATACGCAGAAGACAGTCCGCAATTCTCAAGGCTGGGCAGAAACCCCATGGCCATGGACACCCTAGTCATCGACATCGTGACGATGATGGTCGACCTTCGCCTGGACGGGATCGCCATCCACTGGGTTGTGCCCACAGGCGCCTGCCAGCCTTCCGACGTTCACAACACACTGTCAGCTCTTTTCTCTAAAGTGAGGAAGCTTTTGAGTCTGAACAATCTATCAGCAATGTTGACGCTCATCCTTCCCTTCGGAGACGCCGTAACTGTAGCCTCGATGCCGCCGGACCTGGTGGACTTTTTCTTCTTTATGACCCACGAGTTTCTGCCGGACAACGCTAACACTGACGTTTGCCAGTCCGTCACGAGGAAAACACTCGAGTTTCTCACAAGTATCCCTGGCTATAATAAGCATCAGGGAAAGCTCTGCGTCGGTATTTCTATGGCTGCCATCCTCTTAGACCAGCCAAATGATCGTTTTTTAACATCGACCCGCTTTCCCTATATTACGGGCCGGGCGCCGCTTTTCGAAATTTGCACAGGACAAATACCTAGAGAATTTCTCATTGCCGACTGCACATATTACAAGGATCCCACCTCGCCACTCAATACGGAAGTACTGTACATGTACCCGTCAGAGCATAAGATAAACGAACTCCTTCACCTGCACCTTTCAAACGGAAGCTCTCGATGCACCCTTGTCGCTGACCTTGACTTCGAGACTTACAAGCCCGGCTGTTCAAAGTCATACCCAATGCTGACAAGGCTATACCAAGAGGTGTGAGTAGTACACACTGGCCAACTAAATTATGTAAACTTCTATATAATTTCAAGTTTTCGTAGTTTTGTAGTTTTGTAGAAGTTATCTTCTAGAAATAGAGGACTTCGTGCTCATACCTTTAATTATATATTTCGTCTGCCTAGAGAGAAGAATATTTTCTGATTTTTTTTAATCATACATGAACCACCTTCCGTTTGCTTTCCTAGTACTTCTGATAAAATATAAACCAGGCACTAGGAGCGGTGCATTCATTTGTGCGTCTATGGTCTTCTGATTTTTGTTCAAAGACTTGCCTCTCGAGAGCATTTCTTGCTTGGGTTGAGAAATGGTAAGGCAGGAATTTGTATATCTCGTATTGTCAGACTGTAGTTGTTAAGGGGTATTCACAAGGGGGAGTAATCCCCCCTTTGCTCGCCGGGATGCGCATCATGTGGTAACAACGTCACGCATTTTTGCGCGGTGCCGCGCTGACCTAGGCATCCCGGAAGGATGACGGAGCTTGTGCTCGGGCTGACCAACGCCCCCCGCCCCCCCCCCCCCCCCCTCCCCCCTCCCCGGCCTTCGCGTGGGATCTCTTTGCAATTGACTGTACTTAACGAGAAAAGAGTCAAAGTACAGGCTAGCTGGTGGAAGTCAACCATTTCGTCGTTTACCCTGAGACTGGTTTTTTTTAGAAGAGCAGAACTAACAGAAAAAACAGACAGGTCTCAAACCTGCCTGTTTTTTCTGTTACTTCTGCTCTTCTAAAAAAAAACCAGTCTCAGGGTAAACGACCAAATGGTTGACTGTACTTAGTTCGCGTGTCTGGCAATTTCACAGATTTTGCTCAGCGAGGTGCCGGCGGTTGAGATTGGGATCCTCCACTGTTTTTTTGCATTTTTTGCATCCACTGGTCTGTATGACAATTTCCTGGAGCGCGCATCTCCGCTTGGTCGTCGCAGAGCAAGTGGGGCCACCGGACGGCCATCTTGCATGCAGCCAAATCGTGTTTTTGCGAGCGTTCCTCAAGGTAGACGCAGCGTGCTGAAGACGCGTTTTGTACTTGTTCGCCCTCACTCACCGAATAAGTTTCGTAAACCCCTGTGACAATGGTGAGACCTGCCTTTAAAGAAACGTGTAAATTTTTACGAAAGCGCAGCGCCGCGGGAAAAAGGCATAACTCGTCGAAAGGAAGTTTCGGCGGTCGCGCGGCGTTATCAAACGTTCTTTTGAGCGCCGAATCGTACTGCGTCTCTGTGCCTTCGCACGATTGGACACCGATCAAGAATCGCCACCGTGTGGATGAATTTTGCGAGTGCGATGTGCGTGAAGTCGTATGTGCCCCTGGAGCAGCGTTTTGCTTTACTGTGAGGAGAGTATTCGTAACTGTAGTAGAGTAGTATGCCGGGTGATATGGTAAGCGTTGAACATGACAAAAAACCGCGCACAAAGAGACGAGGACAAACGAGGAAGGAACACAGAACACAGACAGGCGCGCACTCACACACAAAAAAAAAATTGGTTGTGTGGGTATTTATACAGCGTGTAGTGGGACAGCCATTTAAAGTTGCGACGGGTCACTCGCTGTAGATGAGCGATTTAGCCAGTGCAGTACAACCGCTTGCGTGAGGTCTTTAACGTGCACCACGCAGTAGTGTTACACGACCACACGCCGGTACGACTCTCATCCAGATCGAAACGGGCAGCGGTGGGGCTCGAACCCACTTAACGCCATTAGGCGGATATGCAGTGCCCAAGGAGGCGCAACAGAAGCCATTGCCAAGGGGATGTACACGGAACTCGTAGTATCGCGAGTGTGTTATGGCACCAGGCACTTCTGGCTCAGGAACGGCCTGTGGCAAAGGCTGGAAACCCTTAACAACCAGGCAAGACGGGTGATCACGGGTCTTCCGAAGTTTACCCCCCCCCCCCCCCCCCGGGCAAGCTCCGGAGTTTGGGCGGCATCAATGATCTGTACGACATTGTCAAGGCTCACAAACCAAGGCAGGGCCATCATGGAACGTCTTGGAAAAACTACTGATCGCCTCCCAGAAATACCCGCTAGTCATCCTCCTTGGGAAGACCTGACAGAGATCACCAGCAGCAAGCCCTCACACCGCAAGGGAGACGCCGAGCAAGTTGCAAGACAAGCCAAGGCGCACATCAAGATGGTTGAAAGCTGGGACACGAACCACACTGTTGCCGCCTACACAGACGTGGCAAGCTTCGAGGGACCGATACCCCGGTGACCGGTCGCTGTCTATTCCCCGGCATTAAACAGAGATGATCACCAGGATATCCCAGCCAAGTCCTCTACGAAGCAAGGAGAACTATATGCTATCCACTCGGCACTTGTAACTGCGTGCAGTGGGGGGATCGGTGGCCGACTGGGCTGAAGCGCACACCCAGCTCGACGCGCGTGGAGCGAAAGCTCGCGCTGCAGAGCCCAGGGATCCTGGGCTCGAGCCCCACCCCTGCCCGTTTCGATCTGGATGAGCATCGTACCGGCGTGCGGTCGTGTATCACTACTGCGTGAGCACGTTAAAGAACCCAGGTTAGCAGTCGTACTGCACTGGCAAAATTGCTCATCTACAGTGTAAACCAGTGTCGCCCCTACTGGCAGACCAACCTTACGTTGTATAAATCACTAAAACGTCCTATTTTACTTTTTTTGAACTGCGTGCATTAACTCTGAAAGCATAACAGCGAATCTTCGAATTTTCTGGGATTCTAAGGATGTCATCAAGGAGTGCAGAACCAGAAACAGTCCTTGCAGACTTATCCACCATATCAAGCATCTTGCCTCGCAACTCGCATATAGAGGTGTACAAGCAAGAATTGAATGGGCCCCCGGCCATGCGGGAATCCCAAGAAATGAAGAAGCAGATCGAATTGCCCGTACACGAGGAAGCAAGGAATAAACATCGACCATAAGACATCGCTGCCCTTGAAGGTTGGAACAAATACTTGTTGGACCATCCTCCCGGAGAGGAACAAGACAAAACACGGGTGTTACGAAGCCTACTAGACTTCGTTTTCGAGGCCAAGCAGGACATCCACATACAATTGCCTCACTCCTTAATCCTTATGCCAGCGCCCAGAACTCGCAGTCACCGGCGCACTCCCTCTTACCCCACCCTCTATTTGGCATTAAACGCTTTCCAAACCAAACCGTCCAATGGCTTCCGCCTCGCGTGCCTAGCATTCGTTTTGCTCCAAGTACCGGTAAAACAAAGCGTACTTATGCTTTTAACCACATGAGCCGTGCCGATCGGATCTCGAGGAGAATAATGATACACGACCGCGCGCCGGCACGACGCTCATTCAGATCGAAACGTGCAGGGGTGGGGATTGAACCCAGAGTCCCTGGGTTCAATCAACCTAGGGATCCTGGGTTGATTGGAAACCGGCACCACGAGTTTTCGTTTCACGCGCCCAGCGTGTCCTCATTAAGTGTGCATGAAAAGAAAAAAAAAGTCCCATGCTAAAACTCGCGCTTTTGCACGCACAGCACTGGCTGCTCCAACTCGCGCGCCTATTGCTGTTGTCGAACGTCCTTGTGCACACCTCGCAGCAGCTCACTGAATGCGAAAATGGAGAGCATTAGCCCTACTTCTGAAGACTTTAACAAACACGACGTAACCAGCGGTAGTTCGAAATTCTCCGGGAGTACCTCCACCGGGACACAAGGCAGTGATGGTACCCATTCCGTCGAAGCCAGAGCCGAGCCCACTTCGCAGAGTCACCATCAAACAACGAACAAAGGGGATTTCTCCCGGACACTCACTCTACCACGGACACGGACCTCGCCAGCTAAAAGGTGGAATCGGGCAGTTTCCGATACCGCCCAGGCTCCCAGTCCAGTCAATTTCCGACAAAATGTCTCCTCCACTGAAGAGTTCAACGGCGAAGAGGTGGAAGCGAACACCAGGATAGCTAGGTTCGACATTGTACATGTACCTTTTTTTAGTACACGGAAGTGACGTCATCACGTCTGATTGGTTGGAAACAGAAGTGACGTAATTTCCCTAGAAAAATGTGGGCGGAGTCGGCAAAACTGGGCGGAGTCGGCTACCGGACGTGACAACAAAATGACGTTTCGTTTTGTACCGAGTACGTTTCAAAAGGTACTTGCTCGGAACTAGGTGTCATTGGCAGCATGTTTTCGGCGGCGAAGCGTCGCCGTCTCGTCAATTCGGCTTTTTCTTTAATAGAGCTTTTTTTTCGCCCGAAAGGCTGTATCGGGAACACCGCGATGCATTCGAGCTCCCGGAGGAGATCTTTCGGAAGCAATACCGCCTGCCCAAGATCGTGGTGCGGTGGTTGTGCGACGAACTTCGCGAGGAACCGGAGGTGAGGAGAGTGCGTACCTCGTGGACGGTCATGACTGTGGAGCTTCAAGTGTTGTGTGCACTGCGCTTCTACGGCACGGGGAGCTTCCAAGGCATGGTGGCGAGACGCCGAGCGAGAGGTTCGACGCGGAGAAGGGCTTCAGGCTGCTCGGCAGGATACCCGGCGTCATCGGTTGCGTGGACGGGACCATGGTCTCCATCGTCGGCCCGTCGAAGAACGACCCCACCGTCACGAAGGCGGCGTACTGGTGCCGCAAGTACTTCTACGCCCTCAACGTGATGGTGGTAAGTACACTCATGTTACGTTGTCAAAACGCGCCCCAAATCTGTAGAAAAAAAACAAAACATATTGCCGGTACGGTTTAAGTATGCCGTTTTATGACTGCGGGCTGTGGGGTCTCACGACTGCGCGAGCGTGTGCTCTACGTAGCATGTAAGCCGTGAGACTCTTCTCCCAAAAATAATACTTGTCTGTTAAAGCTTCCGTAAAAAACAAAACAAAAAAGAAACATTATTTTTGTTTCAAGGTACCTTGCATCCAGGAAGGTGTGTTGACATGCATGTGTCAGACAAAATAACTTAAAAGGTTCTGAAATTGCGACTGCTTTGTGAACCATAAATACAATCTACGACTTGTGGATTCAGGTAATTACATGTCAATATCTCTCTCACTTTCAGGTGTGTGACGCCGACTGCCGGATAATGTGCATCGACCCACGGTATCCCGGGTCGGTGCACGACTCCTTCGTGTGGCAATTTTCCTGGCTCCGAAACCAACTCGTGCAAGGGCAGCTGCCACGCGACGGCCGGTTCCTGCTTGGTGAGCATACTAAATTCATTCCTTACGCACACGGTGGCTCCCACTGCCTGAAAGCCACAGTACCACACGTACTGTGCTTGTTGTGAGGCACACAGACACAGTTGCTGGAACTCCTTGAAGTGAGACAACACCCAAAGTTTGGCCATTAACCTCTGTTTATGTCCACATAACTCTCACACTCTGCAGGCTACGAAAGCCACACTACACCAATCTCACGACAGTGATAGACTGCGCAAGGCATGCAACCGCAGTGCGAGTCGCTGTCCAGTTCGGCCCACCCTTACAAAAATCTGTAGTTAAATTCTTTTGAATTTTTGTTGAAAATTTTCTGGAGTCCTATTGAATTTCTTTTTAAACTATTTTGATGTTTTTTAGACTTTGTTTTGACAACTTATTTAACTCCTAGTTAAAATTGGCCACTTAATTTTTTTAGAATTTCTTCTTACATACATTCTTTTGAATTCCTTCTTACATAAATTTTGTTGAAATCCTTTTGACAAAACCGCAGATTAACGTTAAAAAAAACACTAAATTTTTTAACATATTTTTTAATTTCGTTAGGAAATAGTGTCTCTTTGATTCATGCACATCCGACAAATAAGCAATGTAAACAAACACAAACACCATCGAGCACTCAACACCAGAAAGACAGTCCTGTTCACAGCACCAGAGCCTTATATAGCCTACATACTGAAGGTAATCATTTGGCCGGTGACCACCTCAGCACTTACTAAGTTTCCAAGTCTCTGGTCTCCTTCTCGAAAGTCTGTCAAAGGAAAGACAGTGTTTCGAAGTTCGTGGACTCTATCTCTTACTAAAAAGCATTGGTACAACTAATATTAATCTAATGTAGTCGCTAAAAACAACATCCACAAAAACGGCTCATAGAACAAATGTTTATCGCTTCTCTGCATAGCACCACTCGGGACGAAGCCAGTCAAGGCGGTTGCTCTAATTTAGAATAGTTATTTTGCTCTTCTTTACTAGTTGAATAGGGTCAATAATGCAACGATTGTCATTTACACAATGAGAACGGCAGGGCGTGTTTTGCGAACGCCTGCCCTCCAGCACGCCCCCCCATGCCTTCCGTCGTGCTTTGACTGCGCAGTCGGGCTCGAGGGGCGCGAGACGTCGAAGAGCTGTCAAGGATAGAAGGCTCACGCTGGAGGCAGGAGAACGGAAGCTCCTCCCTATGGTTCTCAACTTGTCAGAGACTATTGAGAAACTTAGTGACTTTTGACATTTAGTCAAGATGTATTATGTTCAATAAAAAGTCAACAGAAAGTCTGTAGCTTTTCTTTTGAGACTGGCTACAGAAAGTCAACTGAATAATTTGAAAACGAAGTAAATAGAATGTCTGCAGTATTTCTGATAACACTTTCAACAGGAAGTCAACAGAAAAAATATCCAACGTAGAGTTAATAGAAAGTCAATAGAAAATCATAAAAAAAGTTTCAACACAAAATCAACAAACATTTTGTTGACCATGTTAACAGGAAGTCAGTCGAAATAAAGTAATCAAAGTGAACAAGAAGTCAACACATTTTCAATAAAAAGTAAAAAAAAAAAAACATCCGTCATGTCGGACCCCCACACGACCGCAGACCAAATAAAATAATAAAAAAATGTCTCTTTTTATAAAATATTATAAAGAAATAATGTCAATAGGTTTTCTCTTTATTTTTTCAGAAAATAACCTACAAAAAACGTTGTTGCAACTTCTTTTAATTTTTTTTATAAATAAGTCTACAAAACAAAATCTATAGTTTTTCCTTTTGAATTTTTTTAGAAAATAATCTACAGAAAAACGTCTTTACAAGTTCTATTTAATTTTTTTATAAATAAGTCTACAAAACAAAATCTATTGTTTTTCCTTTTGAATTTTTTTTAGAAAATATCCTATAGAAAAACGTCTTTACAAGTTCTTTTTAATTTTTTTATAAATAAGTCTACAAAAAAATTCAATATTTTTTCTTTTGAAACTTTTTTGACAATAGTCAAAACAAAGTGCGTTTATAAAGGAATTCAGTAGGATCGCGGAAAGTCAATAAGAAGTCTAAAAAAATTAAAAAGAATGTTGAGACCCGTTTTTGTAAGGGCACTCACTGTTACTGTCTGCCTGTGCCCTCTTGCTGGTTGGTTTTTGCATGAAGTTGGAGCTCTTTCGCCGATCCCTGGGGGCTCGCCTGGTCGCTTTGAGTCAGTTTGTACGGAATGGGATCAATTCCTCCTTGGCCACTTGGGGCTCGCCAAATCTGTCCTCGTGTCGTCTCTGTCCCACACACTGGATTCTTTTCCCTGACCCTTCTTCTTCGGTCTGCCTATATAGCTCCTCCTATTAGAGCCTCCGTGTCCCAACAGGACCTGACTCCTTTCCAATCTAACCACCCCCTCTCTTTTCCCAATCTCCAACTCCACCGAGGATTAGGAAAGAGGTTCGTCGAACTGGCGCCTTATCCCCTTGCTTGCCAAAGACAAGGCCAGCGTGTTCTGCTCTGCCCGTGCCTAAGGTCACGGCCACACTCCCAAAAGCAACAGAGCTGTTATCTGTCGGATGCAAGGGCCTAATAATGCACTTGCATACAACACAGCACCCCTAAGGAATCGTGCACACATCCCATACAACCCACCAGGAAAACATATAGTTACATGAAATAACAGGGAGTTTGCAGGCAAGCTGGTGCTAATTAAATATAATGTAAACTGATACTGTAGTGCAGAAATATTAACACTTTTAAGTCACACTTAAGTTACATTATAATTGACATAGTTGCACACAGCTGTTTTCTTGCCTTTCATTTTAAAAAGTAAAGAATGTAATATGTTCCATCCTCTACATGTGCAGGTGACAGCGGCTACCCCTTGGAGCTTTGGCTCATCACCCCTGTCCCCGGGAACCACGCGACCTCCACCGCTTGCGGCTGGTTTAATAAGGCGCATTCCTCGATCAGGTCTGTTGTGGAGCGCTGCATCGGGCTGTTGAAAAACAAATTCCGGTGTCTGCAAGGGCACCGGGCTCTGTATTACCACCCTTCAACAGCCACCGCCATTATTTCGGCATGTGCTGTGCTCCACAACATCTGCCTTGCATCGAGCGAGCCAGAACCGGAGTCAGACTCCGACCCTGAAGAGTCAGAGTTGGAGTCTGAGCCGAGCTTGGAGAGGTCAGCGTCGGCTCCCGAGAGGCTGGCTCCTGCCGGCCCTCCGGTCGGCCTTCCGGTCGGCCTCTCGGACAGGGGGAAGGCTCTGAGGCAGCGCCTTCTCGTCCGGTTCGGAACCCGCCGCAGACGTGCCCGTGCGGAGCGCCACACGCAAGGAGTCCGCCGCCACGACGGTAGTCCCGACCACCAGGGACACCGTCGGGAAGCCCCTCAGCGCCCTCGCTGCGGTGGTGCCCAGCACGGACGCCGCCAGCGACAGGGAACCTCTCGCCACCACGACTGAGGTCCTGACCACCAAGGACCCCGTCACATCCTTGCCCTCAGTGAAGCCCTCCCCGTGGAAGCCGTAAAGTGCACACTTTTCTTCCTGCTCCACAGTCATGGCCGTCCAGAAGCTACATACTCTCTTCAGCTCCTACACCTTGTGAAGTTCGTCGCACAGCCAGCGTGCTGCCTCCGGATACGTGTCGAGTGCATCGCGGTGAAATCGATACAGCCTTTTTTTGTTTTTATGAGCAGAAGGCACGAGACGCAGTCGACAGTGACAGAAAAGGTTCGGAGGTTTAGTTGCCAGACCAACAGGTCATCTGGATTGCCCCTGCAAAGAACTCAGAAGTAATTTAGACTACCTCTAGAAAGAAATGCTTGCTTTTGCAGAGATTGCTTTCTTAGTTGCTGATTGAACCAGGGATATTGTTGTCATGGACATTGTTTCATTTTACAAATGCTTCAAAGCGTCTTGCCTTCTGCTCCATTTTATTATTTCTTTTATGGTACTTCATCAAAGTTAGGTGATTGTGTTATCTCAAGACAGTGCACATGTGGTTTGTTTTGAAAATTGCTTTATTTCTTAAAGAAAAACCTGTGACTTCATGAATAAAAGTGTGATAACATGGAATGTAATGTCTCATTCTTGGAAGTAAAACTGAGCATCGACTGGAACCATGTAAGCAATTGGGCAATCTTAAGTATATATCACAGATATCTTGTTGAACACTCTGGTCTTATTTGAGCACAATAGTTAAATTTCGAAAGGAAAAAAATATATATATATTCTCTGACTAGCATACCACCATATAAACACTGGACCTCCTTGAAATGATTATCACAGATGTTGCGCCAAACATTCTTATTTGAGCACAGCAATAGCAAGTTCTCGAAAGATAAAAAAATTGTTTCTGACTAAAGCAGCCGTCACTCGCGCGCTCCCCGTTGGTTCCGCCGACCCCTCCGCTGCCCCCGGCACACCCGGCTCCTCGTGTGTTGTGTTCTGCTATTTCTCTTTCACTTCTTCTTCTATGTATTGCCCTACCTATCTCACTTTAAGAATCCTATCCTCTTTCTTCTCTTCTTTTTCTATGACATAAAAGCAGTTCATCACGAGGCACCGGACGAGATGGTCGTTCTTTCATAGCGGTACGCTTGCTGCTGAATTCTACATTATGGCGACGAGGATCTACGTGAGTTCTGCGCTGGACTGGGCTTCAGCGAGGACATGCGGGGAATGCTGATCGCCGAATGGGCAATTTCTTGCGTGTCCCGGCAAAACCTTCCCCAGAACTGATCCAGCAACAAGATGGCGACTACATCGAACGGCATCAACGAGTGCTGAGAAGCCATCTTGGAGCAGTCATGACCTCGGGCGGTAAGCTACCCCCAGAGTTCTTAGTCAAGCTGGGACCTCCGCCCATTCCATGGGAGCGATGGATCAAGATGTTTGAGCGTTATTTGCTGGCAACTGGCGCTCAAGAGTTTGGTGCAGAACGCCGTCGGGCAATGCTGCTCAACTGTCTCGGAGAGGCCGGCCAGCAGATTTACGACGCTCTACCAACGCCTGAGCCTGCTGTTGAGGAAGCGCTAGCACCGCTGGCAGCAGCAGGTGGCGAACAAGTTGTGGGAGCTCCCCTTGATGTCTACGAGGAAACAGTTAAGTTACTGGAGGCTGAATTTACACAGCCAGTCAATGTGACGCTCCAGGAGCTCCAGTTTCATCTACGAAGACAGAAAGAAGGCGAGTCCCTTCGCGATTTTCTGTCGGCTCTACGGACGTTAGCCGCCAACGCTAATTTTGGAAGCCGTACTCAAGACCGTATCCGGAAACAGTTCATGATTGGAGTGGCTTCAACTGAAATTCAGGAACGGATGGTCCTCGATGCAGCTCTCCCGTTCGACGTTGTTATGCATACCGTCATGAACCTGGAAAGATCACTTCGAGAGGTTCGAGAGTGGGCTAGCGTCGCTGCACCGAGCGAGCAGACCTGTCAAGTGACGCACTCATCAGACTCGTCAGCCTCGAGACAACCCAGGGAGAGACAGTCCGGGCGACGTGAAGGGCATGCTTCCAGAACGCCATTCAAGCAGCCTGCCCGTCAGCATAGTTTTTCACAACGGATATGCTATGAGACATCGCCGCCACCTCCACGGAGGTCATCATCCCAGAGGGTTGCGAGACAACGTCCTGCCTCGAGAGACGCGTGTGCGACCTGCGGGGGAAGCGGCCGAGATCCGTTCTCCAGCCATCAGCAACCACGACCTGGACAGTCGTCGGACCGCCGTCAGGACCCCGCGGCACAGTCAATTCGCTCAAGGCCAGGCTGGCAAGGGCGGCAGCATTCAAGGCGACATGACAATTTTCGCCACACACGTACTTGTGCCAACTGCGGACATGGTCCTCATCGATGCCAGAGCTACGACACCTGCCCCGCAAGAAACCTTTATTGCTACAACTGTGGTCGCAGGGGTCACCTTGGCCGCGTATGCAGAAGCATACGTCGGGACTACCAGCGATCGCGATACAAGCAAGTGGAGCAGGTGCTCTCAGATTATGATGACTACGACGACGACGATGATTCTGAGATCGTATGCCACATAACAGAATCATCAACTAAAAAAGTCTTGATTACCGCCAAAGTCTTTGGAACGCCGATACAGTTCCTGCTCGACACCGGGTCATCCGTCTCAATAATGGACAAAGCCACGTTCATGCAATGGTTTGCGCGAGATGCACTCGTCATACCACCACCGGTGACGCTACTGAATTATTCGCGCCAGCCCATTAATATCATGGGAGCCTTCAAGGCAATGGTGGTATTCAAGCAGCGTCGCTCGCAAGTACTATTCTACATTGCAGACCAAGGCACATCATTGTTAGGCATGGACGCCGTCGTGGCACTCGACATCAAAATGAGCGGAGCAACGCGGACTTGTTTCTATACTGCGACCAGTGACACCGGTGAGGCTTCTACAAGTGCGGCAGAACAACCGTCAACGTCGTCACAATTACCTACATTGTCAGCCAAGTCGACGGTAGCAAATTCAGCCGCGACCTCTCAGCTGCACGACTCGTCAGCTGCACTGGAGGAACAGTGGACTGAACGTCTTCTGCCACCAGCAAAGGCAAGTCGGACTCTACCAACTGCCTTAGCGAAGCCTGTGTCTTCCATTCCTAGACTTCCATCATCTCTGACACACTTCGATCATCTTTTCACTCCAGGACTAGGCCGAGTCAAGGGAGTCACCTGTAAGATAAAGGTCCGTTCCTCTGTCACTCCTGTTAAACATCGTATGAGACGTATTACTCAAGCTGCTCGACAACAAGTTTCTGACGAGATTAAACGTCTTGAGGAAGCTGGAGTAATCGAACGCATTAATGCCTCAGAATGGGTGTCACCGATAGTAGTCGTCCAGAAGAAGGACGGCAGTATCCGCATGTGTGTTGACCTTCGTGAAGCGAACAAAGCGGTCGTAATCGACAGCTACCCGCTTCCACACATTGAAGAGTTGCTCAACGCCCTACATGGAGCGCAGCGTTTTTCCAAATTAGATCTCGCTGCCGCATACCATCAAGTCCCATTACACCCGGATAGTCGGGATTTGACAGCGTTTATTACGCATGAAGGACTGTTTCGCTTTAAGCGAGTGTGTTTTGGATTAGCCTCAGCGCCAGCCACATTTCAGCAGATGATGGCGACGATATTACAGGGCTGCAAAGGAGTGCTTTTCTACCTCGATGATGTGGTTGTCTACGGTAAGAACCAGCAGGAGCACCTGGAACGCCTGAAAGAAGTGCTCGTGCGCATATCTGAGGCTGGTATGAAACTCAACAACAAATGCGTGTTTGACGTAGGAGAAATTTCGTTCTTGGGGCACAAAGTTAGTGCTGCGGGGATTTCACCCCTTCAAAACAAAGTCGACGCTATTCGTGCGGCACCCATTCCCACGGACCTAAAGCAGTTGCGGTCATTCCTAGGAATGGTTGAATATTATTCACGCTTTATACCGCGCCTGGCTTCTGAAGTGGAACCGCTTCGAACGTACTTGAGGAAGGACACCCCGTTCATCTGGGACCAGGCAGCAGATCGAAGTTTCAATCGGGTGAAAACGCTGCTGTCCTCTGCAAGAACGTTAAAGATGTTTGACCCAGAGCTGCCTATCATCGTAGCTACGGATGCTTCAGCTTATGGAATTGGAGCAGTGTTGCAGCAGCTTCACGGACAAGACATTCACCCAATTGCTTTCGCATCACGAACGTTGACTGCCGCAGAAAGGAAGTACTCTTCGGGTGAACGAGAGGCCCTTGCGTGTCTGTGGGCCTGTGAAAAATGGCACACATATCTCTGGGGTCGCCAATTCACTCTGCGCACAGACCATCAAGCTCTCGTCGCTCTTTTGGCCACAAGAGGGACCGGACATCGCCCACTCCGGATCACTCGGTGGTCGACCCGGTTGCTGAACTATAACTTTCAAGTACAGTACCAGCGTGGCGCAGAGAATCAAGTAGCTGACGCTCTCTCCAGACTTCCGGTACCGGAAGATGAGGGAGGGACAGCATTTGACGAGCAGATTGTGTCTTTCACCGCTCTGAACGACGAATGCATATCAAATGCTCAACTCCAACAGGAAACGGCGGATGACCCCCAGCTGACTGTAGTGATGTCTTATGTCATGTCGGAATGGCCACCATCTAGGGCGTTGTCTTCCGACGAAGCCATCTTCCACGCCACTAAAGAGACACTCTCTGTACACGACGGTCTCCTGCTGCGCGGGGAACAGTTCGTCGTTCCTACCAGTATGAGAAATGCTCTCATCGGCCGAGCACACGAGGGCCACCCTGGCATCGTCAGGACGCAGACTCGCCTTCGCGAACTATATCGGTGGCCCCGCATGAATGCGGAGGTGAAAATGGCAGTCCAAGCCTGCGGTGTTTGTAGCTCGGCTGACAAGAGTGCAAAGACATCGCCAACACCTTTGCAACCCGTGCCCTTGCCAGAGCGACCATGGTCAAAGCTCGGCATCGACATCGTTGGCCCATTTGAAGCTTCGCCACCAGCGTATCGATACTGCATCACGCTCGTGGATTATTTTTCAAAGTGGCCTGAAGTCCATTTTTGCTCCAACGTCACGACAAGCACGGTGACCGGTTTCCTGAAGCTCGTCTTTTCTCGGGAAGGATACCCCGACACCATTGTGTCTGACAATGGACCTCAATTTTCTTCTGCAGAATTCGAGAGCTTCCTGGCTAAGCGAGGTATTAACCATCACCTGGTCTCTGTGTATTATCCACAAGCGAACGGGCAAGTAGAACGATTTAATCGTACCTTCAAGTCGTTCTTACAGTGTGCTGCACTAGAGAAGCGTCCAATCCACTCTGCCGTTCTGGATTACTTGTGCGTGTATCGTTGTACGCCGCACGCAACGACAGAACTGTCTCCTGCGGTTCTGCTACATGGACGCAAGCCACGCAACCGGCTTCACATCATTGGCCTTTCTCCATCGCAGTTCTTGAAGAACCCATTTGAGGAGCTGCAGCGTTTGCGGTGCCGAGTGCAGCGGAGACAAGAGCACAGCAAGCGCTACACAGACAGACGGCGAGCTGCCAAAGTTCCGACATTCCAGGTCGGCGGATGGGTGCGCGTCAGGAAGCCAGGAAAGGTAAAGAAGGGAGACCAAGCTTTTGGTCCGGCAATGAAAATTGTGGAGCGTGTCGGTCGATGGACCTTCAAGCTTCAGGACGGTCGGATCTGGAACGCCTCCAAGCTTACAGCGGCAACGGCTCCACCTGGCCCAGATAACGTTGAGAAGTCGTCGCAAGCAACGACACAGTCTTTTGAGCGCCTTCGTACACAGGGAATTCTCAGAAAGACCTCTAGAAGCCAGCGTCCTCATCATGAGTGGCGGCCAAACAGATTAAAGCAGGCTACTCAGTGGCAGCAGCAGCAGCAGCTAAGGCCACATACGCCTCCGCCTTTTCCACCTCCACGGGGACAAGATGAGGATGGAGACGAAGCGTGCCCAGGTAGTCCAACCGGTCTTTTTGACTCTCGACAGGGTGCCGTGACGGTGCCACCAAGTACACACCAATGAGTGAGGTTGCCACCGGAAATTCCCGTTCCCTCAGTGGATGCTACAATTCCCCCAGTGCCAGTATCCGTTCCCCCAGTGGAGGAGCTTCGGCGATCGACCCGAACTCGCCGACCACCGGTTCGGTTTAGAGATCTGAGTCTCTGACCCGCGGTGACAGACGTGACAGTTGACTATATTTGTCTTGGGGCGAAGAGAAGTTTACATATTTCTTTAACGCTTATTATCCGAAGTGCAATTTATTGCTGGAATTCTGTAAATAACTTGCCGTAGTTTTGTAAATAAGTTGCTGGAATTCTGTAAATAACTTGCCGTAGTTTCGTAAATAACTTGCTGGAATTCTGTAAAAAGAAACTTTCTGACAGTGTTATTTGAGATATTGTGTACAAGAGTATGAGTGTTGAGTGCGAATGCTTTAAAAATAGCCTAGGCTAAGAGTCTGATAATGAATGCTTAACTTGAATTTCTTTTGAATTATGATTTGTGCATCTTTGCTTTGTATGTATAATATCTATGACTGGCTTTGTTATGTGCATTTTGTATAGTCGTTTTTTCTCCAAAAGGGGAGGGGGGAAAATGTTGTGTTCTGCTATTTCTCTTTCACTTCTTCTTCTATGTATTGCCCTACCTATCTCACTTTAAGAATCCTATCCTCTTTCTTCTCTTCTTTTTCTATGAGATAAAAGCAGTTCATCACGAGGCACCGGACGAGATGGTCGTTCTTTCATAGCGGTACGCTTGCTGCTGAATTCTACAAATCCTACATCCAAATTCTACAAAGTGAATCCTAGAAACACATGTGTTTTTACGGCAATCTGCAACCAGGAACGCAATTTACCATTACCTACAGGCTTTTACAATTATTTTTATGGGTTGCTGTGCTGCTTAAATGCAAGATAAACGCACTTGATAAAATTCAAACTAAAACAAATGGTAGAAGAAAAGCAATATGCATGAATGGCGCAGACTAACAACTGTGTAATTTCTTTCTCATCTTTCTTCTTCCACACCGTATTCTGACAAACTAATTGGCCGTTAGTTGTTTATACAGCAGGAGAACATGCCAGAACATTGCGACATTGTCACCTACTGTAGATAAGCAACTTAGCCAGTGCAGTATGACTCCTAGCCTAGGGTCTTTAACGTGCACCACGTAGTAGTGATACACGACCGCATGCCGGTACGATGCTCATCAACATCGAAAAGGGCAGGGGTGGGGGTGAATCCACGATCCTGGGTTCTGCAGCACGAGCTTTCGCTCCACGTGCACCCTATTCTGAAAAAAAAAAAAAAATATTGTGGCTGTGTGGCGGCAGGGGGGGGGGGGAAGGTGCCGCCGCTTCCAATGCACCCTCCTCAGAATTTACGGCACTCCGTGGGGGCCGCCATGTTAAAACTTGATACCAGTGTTGCTGTATCTGTAGGTCATCTTTAAGTTAGAGCTGACGGAGAAAATCTGGCCACGGTGCAACGCCGATGTACGCCGGACGCTAGAACCGGTTTGCTTTCGTTGTTTTTGTTTGGTCGGAGAAAGTCTAGCAACAACACACGTTCAACATGGCGCCGGTATTGCTTCGGCAGCTTCGGTTTGATCACGTTTGACGCGGTTTTCGAGCACATGTAGCGAAGACGTGACCGGAGAAGTGCCCCTTGATGGTCCCGGAAGACGGAAAGTATTATTCGTAATCGTCGTGTGTGCTTTGAAAGCGAAGGGAGTGACAGGGTCCACGAGTGCGCAACCACAAGCCAAGGTTCACGACAGCGCTCCGTTGACTTCGGCGATCTCGTTCTGCTTGGTGCATAGAGATAGGTTTGGTGCAACACGGCGATGCGGCAAAGAGTTGAAACGTTCGTGGTCAGTGGTGCGGTGCTTGGAGGTAGATGCCCATACTAACACGAAGCGCAAATTGGTTATTGTGGAGTTTAAATTCAGCGGTTTCATGCCCGTCGTCGTCAGCTGATCCGGTCCAGCTGGTCCGGGAGGACGCAGTGAGCGCTTCTAAAAGTAAATCTTCCTTTGTTCCGTTTCAAAATGTGGAAGATTCTCGACGCATACCGTGAGCAAAAAGCTGCGGGCGTTTTCAACAAAATTACGTCGTTTTAATTGAACAATGGACTCCGGATTGTTGTCCTAGACCTGCCGTTTTTATGCTTCGTGTTGTTGGCGTTTGCACAGCGACGCACACCGCCTGAGGGGATGATTTGGTCCTGCAACCGACCGGTCATACAGAATTTCAGGGAAACTTAAGTCACCACCGATATTTTCTTGTAAATCTCGTGTGAGTTTAGGGGTATTCACACGAGGGAGAAATCCCGGGGATTTCTCCCCGGCACGCTCGCATCACGAGATGAAAACGCGAGGCTTTTGCACATCGCAAAGCCTGACGTTTTCGTCGTGGGATGCGCGTGTCAGGGAGAAATCCCCGGGATTTCTCCCTCGTGTGAATACCCCTTTTGTTGCGCTCGTCATGTGGTGTGAATAAACTAGGGCAACGTTTCCTACCTGCCTGCGGATGCATGAACTGAGACCATTTTTTACGTAGTGAACATAGCGTTTTTTCTTTATTTTGGAAAGAGGTGTTGGGGACTTTATTATGGTACAATCACTTGAGAGTTCAGAAATTGAAGAGAGCGAGCATGCTTTCCCAACTTTGTCTCTTTTCTCTCTGGCATTGCCCCTAGTTTCAAGTTGCAGTTTCAGTAGACATGCCTACTAGCAGGTACAAACTGCTCTAAAGCAGGTAAAAGACTGCTAAGTCGGGGCGGTGCGGACTCCGTGTTTCGCGCTTTTCCCAAGGTGACTGGGTAAGTGCTTTTGCGAGGTATGCGGAATACACAAACGATTTTGTTACGCCCGTCGGTTGCGTCTCTCCAGCAAAACGAATAAGATGATCTACAAAGGCGCAATCACAAGCCAATATTTACGATAACAGTGCATTTGATTCGGTGGTCCGTGTAGTTGTATTTTACCCTGCTTTCTGCAACACCGTGTCATGGCGAAGAGCTGGAACGTTCACGGATTGTGCTGTGGGCTACCGGCCGGTTGACGCAAAGGCGGATCCAGAACTCCGTTTTTTTTTTCTTTGGGGGAGGGGGGGGGAGGGAAAATCTAAAGCTAGATAGACAGGACTCGGGTTGCGCCTTTTGTTTTAACCGCCGCAGAACCACAGTGCACCGACGGCCCCTAGATGTGCGCCGCTGCGCCGACTTTTGGTTCTAAGCCGTGCTTTGAAACCGCCGCTGCGGACTTCAGTTTCGGTTGAAGCGACGGAGTGGTTCTCCAAGTTCAGAGTACAAGTGTGCCTGCTAGGATGCGGCCTACCCTATTTCGAACCCTCGTCCTTGAGTACCGAGCCTCCTTCCACCTGGCAGGCCGGTAGTTGGTGTTACTTCAGGGGATCCACCCGTGCCAAATCGCCCTCCGAGAAGGGGGCAGGGGGGGGGGGGGGGGGGGCGGCCGTCCCCGTCGCCCCTCTCTTGGGTCCGCCGCTGGGTTGACAGAAGCCCGCGTCGCCCGCATCGGCACTGAGTGCACTTGGGCTGTTGTAGCGGCTCTAGGCTGTTGATGCTCAAGCCTTTCATCCGCGGCTTGCCGCCAGCTGATCCGGCTGCTCGACGGTGAGGAAGCGGCGAAAGTTACCTCTGAAGTAAATGTAAATCCTTGTTCATACAGTAATCCGGTGTCAAAGTGTGGAAGGTGTCCAACGTGTATTGAGGGCGGAAACTACGAGCGTTTGGCCTTGCTTTCGTAACCGAAACCAGAACAGCGAGATAACTGCCCTGCGTACTCCAAAATGATGAAAGCAATAAGTCGTCAAAAACCTGTTTCTAGGGTTTCAAACAAAGTAAACAAGACAAGTATAACTCAACTTCGTTGTCTGTATGCAGAAGGACTTATGTAACACAACAATACATTCTCGTTCCAAAACGAAAAAGAAAGTAAAACTCAGTCCGCCGTATATGGCAGCAACTTCTCCGCTGCAAAGCCTATGCTGGCAACGTAAGCGGTTTTAATATGGCAGCCTCCGCTTTGCGCCGCGTTCCCTTTCCCTCCTCCCCCCCCCCCCCCCCCCCCCTGTATTCAATGCTGCCCGCCATGTTCCTACACCACGAAAGTTGCAAATATTGAACTCCATATGATGGTGACGACGAAGGGGAATTTCTCTCCCTTCATTCCAAGATTTTTAACAAACAGTTTTTTTTTTCTAAGGTTCCAGCTTTCCAACCTTGCTGGTACGGTTTTGGTCGCCATTGTGCAGGGGTTTGAAATTTTCACTTATAACATTACTCTACTCGTAGACAACTGAGAGTGTTATGTACAAACCGCAGTGACTGCTCCTCATGGTAAGGCAACGAACAGCCAGTCATCGTGGCTCAAATCTATGGCTCAGGAAAAGGGTCTAATAAACCCCCTTTCCTTAATGTGCCCCATTTAAAAGCGTGGCACAAGTGGGAAACCCTCACTGGTCGTCTTTCTTTAGATTAATTTTTATATCATTTATTTAGATAAGAACAAATGTCAGACGATCAACTTTCATGGTGTTGGTTTAATAACGCAACGACGCTGTGGGAAAGAAAGCAATGCCAAAGCCAGCACTCAAGCTGAACGGGACACAAGCCGCGTCTCAAGACAGTCGCGCGTCTCACCCTTTGCACTGCTTTCTTTCACTCCGTCGCATCTGAGACGCTGTTCTATAAAATGAAGTTTCCTCACGCTTCCCTTTTATTTCTGGGAATCCCCGTAATGGAGTGTATGGAAATAAAATGAAGCGAGAGGCGTATTGCTGCCCTCACATGTTCTTCTATGACCGGGCAAGAGAGCCGTTTGCTTGTGGCCTTCACTCTCGCCGAGGAGCATTGGGACTTCTTTAGCCGCGTAGGGGTGCGACCACACAACCATGCCCAACGCCGCCTGAGTCATCCTGAACCACTGTTTCCCGAGCACTGCGATTAAGAGTGTGTGCAATTTTACTCGTTTAAAATAACTGTAGTGAGCCGATTGGAATGAGTTTCGAATTACAATAATTAAATTCTTGTCTATACAGGGTGTCACAAAAGAAAATTTACACTGTCTTTTTTACCGCAAAAATAAACTAGACATCGGCAAACGCTCATTCTCCATCCAAAGGTAAAGCTAGAGGTCACAACCAGATGCCAAAGTTTCAGCCCGATCCGATAAGTTAATCAAAAGTTATAAGTGATTTTCTGAAAATTTCAATGGGAAAACGGAGCCCAGTTTTGCCCGTTTTCAGTTCCTGGTGGCATTGAGCCCCATGTGTTTGAAAACTCCGTCGGCCGCCATTTTCCCATTGAAATTTTTATAAAATCACTTATAACTTTTGATTAAGTTACCGGATCGGGCTGAAACATTGGCATCTGGTTGTGACCTCTAGCTCTACCTTTGGGCGGAGAATGAGCGTTCGGCGATGCCTAGTTTTTTTTGCGGTAAAAAAGATGGTGTAAATTTTCTTTTGTGACACCCTGTAGTATGTTGTTCACTTCTTTTTTCATTGTTGTGGACGACACGAAACGTCAAATATATTCTGGGTGTACTCCATCTAATAAGACAAAAAACTTCAAGGAAAATTCAGTCAATATTATCTGAAAGAATATTTCAAGGACTCTCCTCCGATTTTTATCTGTGATGCTTTCGGTGCGCGTTCAGTCACGCTCTTCTCAGCATCGCAGCACTGGCGGAGGCTATAATGCAGGATATAAGAAGTTTTTAGTTAGTTGAAAATCACCATCCGCGGCACATAAGAACGCACCGAAATGGCCGCGGACACTAACGCTGGCTAGATGGCGCCACAGTATTCAAAATGGCCCCTTTCACGATATAACGGTCTATAGGACAATATTAAGACGTCCATGCTGCCAATATAGGCTAGGGGAGGGCAACCATATAGGGCAAGATTCCGGAAAGTGGTGTAGCCAATATTGGCTAGAAAATCTGTACCAATACTAGTCAACATTGGCGAAGTTCGTGCGGCTAATACTGACACTAAAACGCGTACCAATAGTGACCAATATTAAGCCAGTTAGTATGGCAAATATTGGCAACAAAATGTGCACCAATATTTCGATTATATTGGGATAGTTTTTCTCTAAATATTGGCTCGAAATTTGAACTAATATTGGTCAATAATGGGTCCACAGCAAAGGCCAAAATGGGCACTCAATAGTGAACCAATATAGCGACGCGTCGCACTTTCCGATATTGGCTAATATCGTTGTCCTTATTTACCAATATAGGACCAAAGCGGGACCAATATTGTTCTGCTGCCTGGGTTGGAACATACGAGATACTGCGAAATTTCTTAACACTACTTGAGGATAGTACGCTACTTGCGGCAAAATTCGAAAGTTTTGAAAATCGGCACAAGCCTACCACAACGATTAGTACGTGCAGCGGGGCCTGAGCCTCTATAATACCAGTATTTAATAAAATTAAATCAAGTTTTGGCGCAATGTTGGCGCAAGTTCCTCGCATCGGGGCTAAATGTGGCAGGATGTGGCAGGATGCCAGACCCGCGAACTAAGTACAGTCAATTGCAAAGGGATCCCACGCGAAGACGTTGGTGCAGCCCGAGCACAAGCTGCCCCATCCCTCCGGGGTGTCTACGTCAGCGCGGCACCGCGGAAAAAACGTGACGTAGTTACCACGTGATGCGCATCCCGGGGAAAAGGGAGGGCCCTCTTGTGAACACCCCTTAACAACTACAGTCTGACAATACGAGATATACAAATTTCTGCCTTACCATTTCTCAACCCAAACAAGAAATGCCCATGAGAGGCAAGTGTTTGAACGAACTCAGAAAACCACAGACTCACAAATGAATGCACTCCTCCTCGTGCCTGGTTTATATTTTATCAGAAGTACTAGGAAAGGAAACAGGAGGTGGTTCATAAACGATTTCCAAAAAAGAGAAAATATTCTTCTCTCTAGGGCAGACCAAATATATAATTAGGGGTATGAACAAGAAGTCCTCCATTTCTGGCAAATAACTTCTACGAAACTACGAAAAATTTAAATAATATTCAGGTTTACATAATTTAGTTACCCAGTGTGTACTACTCACACCTCTTGGTATACCTTTGTCAGCATTGGGTATGACTTTGAACAGCCCGGCTTGTAAGTCTCGAAGTCAAGGTCAGCGACAAGGGTGCATCGAGAGCTTCCGTTGGAAAGGTGCAGGTGAAGGAGATCGTTTATGATATCTGCTGACGGGTACGCGTATAGTACAGTCGTTCGGGATTGCACGTTCGAATATGCGTACATTGTGCATCCCAACAACCAGTTCGTTTCGTCTGGTAGTTGTCCTGTGCACCCTTCGAAAAGCGGCGCCCGGCCCGGAATATAAGGAAAGCGGGTCGATGTTAAATAACGATCCTCTCGCAAATCAAAGCGGATGGCAGCCATAGAAATACCGACGCAGAGCTTTCCCTGATGCTTATTATAACCAGGGATACTTGTGAGAAACTCGAGTGTTTTCGTCGTGACGTCCTGGCAAACGCCAAGGTGAGGTTTTTCCGGTAGAACCTCGTGGGTCATGAAGAAAAAAAAGTCCACCAGGTCCGGCGGCATCGAGCTTACGGTTACGTTGTCTCCGTAGGGAAGAATGAGCGTCATCAGCGCTGATAGATTGTTGAGATTCAGAAGCTTCCTCACGTTAGCGAAAAAAGCTGACAATGTGCTGTGAACGTCGAAAGGCTGGCAGACGCCCGTGGGCACAACCCAGTGGATGGCGATCCCGTCCAGCCGAAGGTCGACCATCATAGTCACGATGTCGACGACTAGGGTGTCCATGGCCACAGGGTCTCTTCCCAGCCTTGAGAATTGAGGACTGTCTTCGGGGTACCCGCCGAAGGCTACCAGAACCTTGGTTTTGTTCCCACTGAGGCGGTCGGAAGTATTCTTAAGCTCCGAGATGCCGTAGAGCGTGTCAAATGCTGGAACTCTACTTCTTACTTGGCCGCCCTCGATGCTCATTGACCAATAGATGACGTATGGACAAAGGTCGAACGGTAGATGCTCCGGGAGGTAATGGAAGTCTTCGTGTTTGCGGAACCTTGAGTTGTTAAACAGACAAAAAAAACGGAGGTTCTTTGTATGTCGCATGAAAAAATTGCTTCTATTACGACACAGACCGTTGATGTTGTCCTCCAGGTTCACTGCACCAGAGCAATTCAACTCGACGGCTGCCAAGGGATTTACAGTTGTCCTTGGACTTGCGGTGGAACGCGTCATCAAGTCCACAGTGGTGCTGTTGCTGTTGAATGAAATCTTGTTTAAATGTGACAGGTATCCAAGGAGCACCAGGCCGATGGGAATCAACATGGTTCCCGCACTTGCGATGCAGAAGAACCACATCTTAAGGCACCTGGTGCTCTCTTCCACCTCTTCGCCGTTGAACTCCTCTTCAGTGGAGGTGACGTGTTGTCGGAAACTCACTGGACTCGGAGAATGGGCGGTATCGGGAACTGCCCGATTCCACCTTTTAGCTGGCGAGGTGCTAATTCGAGGTGCACTGCGATTCCGGGAGAAATCCCCTTCTTTCGCTGTTTGATGATGACTCTGCGAAGTGGGTTCGGCTCTGGCTTTTACGGAATGGGTACCGTCGCTGGCCAGTGTTCCGGTGGAGGATCTCCCGGAGAATATTGAACTCCCGCTAGTAACCTCGTACTTGTTAGCGTCTTCAGAAGTAGGGCTAACGCTCTCCATTTTCGAGTACACTGAGCCGCTGCGAGGTGCGTACAGGGACGTTCGCCAACAGCAATAGGCGCGCAACTTGGAACAGCCGGTGCTTTGATGGCAAAAGCGCGAGGCTGGCACGAGACGTTTTCGTCTTTCTTCATGCACATTTAATGAGGACGTGCTGGGCGCGTGGCGTCAACCCAGGATCGTGTAAAGCCCCTTCATGTTTCAGAAGTTGCGCAAGGTGCGCCTATGAACGAGGCACGTGCAACGTGCAGCCCTTGGGAAGATCATAGCGGCACGCGTGACCTTCCCAAGGAAGATCACGCGTGCCGCTATGATCTTGGTTCCGCTATGTTCCGCCGCTATGTTTTTGGCCAGCGGCATAGTGCCGCTATGTTCTTGGCCAGCGGCACGCGTGGCCAAGAACGCGTGAAAGGAATTCGTTGAAATTTTATCAGAATGAAGTTGTGTTTACAGGAAAACGGGTGGCGTTGCATTTCTAATATTTCATATGCTGAGTTCCTATGTTTACCAGGAGCATTCCCTTAAATTTTGTTGCTGCATCATGATGTAAAAGTGAGTTACGAGACTTCAAAATAGCATAAAAGAGACTCTTTTTTGAATAAATATTATAAAATGTGACTGAGCTAACTAAGAAAAACACGTGTACACGGAACTAGACCAGTCCTTCATCTATTCAATAAAAAAAAGTGAAAGCCGTTTACAAATCCCTGTAACGCCGAATTGGAGCGCAGCTCTTGAGGAGGAGGAGTGAAGGGTACTGAGGGGAGGGTAGACCCCTCCTCCTTCTCCTCCTCCTCCCCTCATTCTTTAATATGCTCCGGGGGGGGGGTCACGTGACCTCGGGAGGGGGGGGGGGGGTGTCACGTGACTTCGGGGAGGGGGGTCACGGGACCTCGGGGAGGCGTGACCTGGGAGTCACGTGACCTTAGGTGTCACTTGGGGGTCGCCTCAAGGTCACGTGACCCCCAAGGTGACCCCCACGTGACCTCAGGGGGTCACGTGGGAGTCACCTTGGGGTCACGTGACCTTGAGATGACCTTGGGAGGGGTCACGTGACCTTGGGGAGGAGACCACGTGACTTCAGAGGGGTCACGTGACCTTCAAAGGGTCACGTGTGGTCATCTTGGGGTCACGTGACCTTGAGATGACCTTGGGAGGGGTCACGTGACTTTGGGGGTCACGTGATCCCAATATGACCCCACGTGACCCCCAAGGTCACGTGACCTTGGGGGTCACGTGACCTTGAGATGACCTTGGGATGACCTTGGTTACGCCGACGCCGACGGCGACGCTGACGCCGCTCAAGCCGGGAACGGGCCCCCAAGAGCTGCGCTCTAAAATAAGAACGCGTCATGGATGCATTACAAGTCTAGAAACTTGGAATGCATGGAGGTATATGTCTTTGAAACTGTCAAAACCTGCACTTTTTGTTTTCTCGTTGTGCGTTAAGTTTTGAAACATGCGTATCATATTTTGCACTGCAAGAGTGATGATAAATTAACACTTTGTTTGCAAAAAAAAAAAAAAAAAACGGAATACGTAACACGCGCACAGACGCGACATTTGCACCGGAAACCGGAGCCTTAACACAGCTGCCACCGGTATTATAGTCGGGGCCGTGGAACCGCCGCCTTAACGAAGCCGAGTTATTTTAAAGGCCGAAGACCACTTCTTGCTTTTAAACTTTCCCTTCTTTCTCCACTTCCTCCCTACCCCCTCTTTAGTCGCCACTGGACACTGGATAAAGCTTCGTGTCAGGACCGTGATTCCCGCAAGTTACGAACATGGTCAAAAATCGGGCACAAAGAGACGAAGACAAACGAGGAAGGAACACAGAGCACAGACAGGCGCGCACTCACAACTCTGGTATACTAAGCGAAGAAAAGATAGATGAAGCACGATATATGACAGGGGGCAACGGCACCAGGGGGTAAGCAATTCAGTCATAGTCACATGTTCGCAAGAAGCGAACATTTGACTGCCACAAATCGTGCTTCATTTTTTTTCTTCACTAAATATATCAGAGTTGTGAGTGCACGCCTGTCTGTGTTCTGTGTTCCTTCCTCGTTTGTCCTCGTCTCTTTGTGCGCGGTTTTTAACCATGTTCAACGCTTCCCATCTCGCCCGGCTTACTACTCTACTACAGTCACGAATACTCTCCTCGCAGTAAAGCAAAACGCTGCTCCAGGGGCACATACGACTTCACGCACATCGCACTCGCAAAACTCATCCACACGGTGGCGATTCTTGATCGATGCCCAATCGTGCGAAGGCACAGAGGCGCAGTACGATTCGGCGCGCAAAAGAACGTTTGATCACGGCGCGCGACCGCCGAAACTTCTTTCCGATGAGTTGTGCCTTTTTCCCGCGGCGCTGCGCTTTCGTAAAAATTTAAACCTTTCTTTAAAGGCAGGTCTCACCATCGTCACAGGGGTTTACGACGAACGAACAAGGACGAACAAGTGCAAAACACGTCTTCAGCACGCTGCGTCCACCTTGTGGAACGCTCGCAAAAACACGATTTCGCTGCATGCCAGATGGCCGTCCGGTGGCGCTGCGGCGACCAATCGGGGATGCGCGATCCAGGAAATTGTCATAGACACCAGTGGAGGATCCCAATCTCAACCGCCGGCACCTCGCTGAGCAAAATCTGTGAAGTTGCTAGACACGCGAACTAAGTACAGTCAATTGCAAAGGAATCCCACGCGAAGGCCGGGGGGGGGAGGGGGGAGGGGGGGGGGGGGGCGTTGGTGCCGCCCGAGCACAAGCTCCGTCATCCCTCCGGGATGTCTACGTCAGCGCGGCACCGCGCAAAAAAGCGTGTCGTTGTTACCACATGATGCGCATCCCGGGGTGCAAACGGGGGGATTATTCCCCTTGTGAACACCCCTTAACATTTACAGTCCGACAATTCGAGATATACAAATTCCCGTCTTACCATTTCTCAACCGAAACAAGAAATGCTCTTGAGAGGCAAGTATTTGAACGAACTCAGAAAACCACAGACGCACAAACGGATGCACTGCTCCTCGTGCCTGCTGTATATTTTATCAGAAGCACTAGGAAAAGAAACAGGAGGTAATTCATATACGATTCTAAAAAAAATGAGAAAATATTTTTCTCTCAAGGGCAGACAAGATATGTACTTAAGGGTATCAGCAAGAAGTAGTCCATTTCTGGAAGCTAACTTCTACAAAACTACGAAAACTTTAAATTATATAAAAGTTTTTTTCTAATTTAGTTAGCCGGTGTGTACTACTCACACCACTTCGTATAGCCTTGTCAGCATTGGGTATGGCTTTGAACAGCCCGGCTTGTAAGTCTCGAAGTCAAGGTCAGCAACAAAGGTGCACCGAGAGCTTGGGTTTGTAAGGTGCAGGTAAAGGAGCTCTCTTATCTTCTCTTTTGACGGGTACGCGTATACTGCATCCGTATTGTGTGGCGAGTTCGGGTCTCCGTATTGTGTGCAGTTCTCATATTTGTATTCTATCGGTAGTTGTCCTCCGCACAATTCGAAAAACGGCGCCCGGCCCGTAATATAGGGAAAGCGGGTTGATGTTAAATAACGACCAGTTTTCTCATCAAAGCGGATGGCTGCCATAGAAATACCAACGCAGATCTTTCCCTGATCCCTATTATAGCCAGGAATACTTGTGAGAAACTCGAGTGTTTTCGTCGTGATGGACTGGCAAACATCAGTGTTAGCTTTTTCCGGTAGGAATTCGTGGGTCATGAAGAAAAAAAAGTCCACCAGGTCCGGCGGCATCGAGCCTAAGGTTACGTTGTCTCCGTAGGGAAGAATAAGCGTCACCAGCGCTGATAGATCGTTCAGATTCAGAAGCTTCCTCACATTAGCGAAAAGAGCTGACAGTGTGCTGTGAACATGGAAAGGCTGGCAGGCGCCTGTGGGCACAACCCAGTGGATGGCGATCCCGTCCAGCCGAAGGTCGACCATCATAGTCACGATGTCGACGACTAGGGTGTCCATGGCCACAGGGTCTCTGCCCAGCCTTGAGAAGTGAGGACTGTCCTCGGCGTACCCGCCGAGGGCTACCAGAACCTTGGTTTTGTTCCCACTGAGGCGGTCGGAAGTATTCTTCAGCTCCGAGATGCCGTACAACATGTCAAATGCTGGAACTCTACTTCTTACTTGGCCGCCCTCGATGCTCATTGACCAATAGATGACGTATGGACAAAGGTCGAATGGTAGATGCTCCGGGAGGTAGTGGAAGTCTTCGTGTTTGCGGAACCTTGAGTTGTTAAACAGACAAAAAAAACGGAGGTTCTTTGTATGTCGCATGAAAAAATTGCTGCTATTACGGCACAGACCGTTGATGTTGTCCTCCAGGTTCACTGCACCAGAGCAGTTCAACTCGACGGCTGGCAAGGGATTTAGAGTTGTCCTTAGACTTGCGGTGGAACGCGTCATCAAGTCCACAGTGGTGCTGTTGCTGTTGGATGAAATCTTGTTTAAATGTGACAGGTATCCGAGGAGCACCAGGCCAATGGGAATCAACATGGTTCCCGCACTTGCGATGCAGAAGAACCACATCTTAAGGCATCTGGTGTTCTCTTCCACCTCTTCGCCGTTGAACTCCTCTTCAGTGGAGGTGACGTGTTGTCGGAAACTGACTGGACTCGGAGCACGGGCGGTATCGGGAACTGCCCGATTCCACCTTTTAGCTGGCGAGGTGCTAATTCGAGGTGCACTGCGAGTCCGGGAGAAATCCCCTTCTTTCGCTGTTTGATGATGGCTCTGCGAAGTGGGTTCGGCTCTGGCTTTTACGGAATGGGTACCGTCGTTGGCCAGTGTTCGGGTGGAGGTTCTCCCGGAGAATATTGAACTCCCACTAGTAACCTCGTACTTGTTAGCGTCTTCAGAAGTAGGGCTAACGCTCTCCATTTTCGAGTACACTGAGCCGCTGCGAGGTGCGTACAGGGACGTTCGCCAACAGCAATAGGCGCGCAAGTTGGAACAGCCGGTGCTTTGATGGCAAAAGCGCCAGGCTGGCACGAGACGTTTTCGTCTTTTTTCATGCACATTTAATGAGGACGTGCTGGGCGTGTGGCGTCAACCCAGGATCGTGTAAAGCCAACACTGTCTAGGTGGTGTTGGTAAAGCCCCTTCATGTTTCAAAAGTAGCGCAAGGTGCGCCTATGCACGAGGCACGTGCAACGTGTCGCCCTTGGGAAGATCATAGCGGCACAGCCACTGATCTCTATTGTAGTAGGCTGGATCGCGGACCGCGGCCTCGGCAGCTGGGGCCGAGTGTCGCCACCGGCAGCCATTGATTGACACCAGCCAATGCATGGTGCTCTATGGGAAGAACGAGAAAAAGTGCCGTTTCCCCCGTTTCTGAGCTGTCGTCGGCACTGAAACTTTTTGGCTGCTTTTCGATAAGTCCGTCAAATAGCTTGCGTACAAACATTAAAACTGACAGCCCCCGCGGTTCTTATAAATAAATATTTTGTGGTCGAGAGTGACTCCGCTGTAGTGCAGATCAATGAGGCGAGAGTCAGCTAGAGTTACCGCGGAATGGCGGTTTGGCGGTTTCGTTCAGTTCGGTTTAGCAGACGACAGGCTCGAAGAGTTTGCTACGCGGAATTCGCTCACTCCCGGAAAGTCACAGTCGAGATGGGACTTCTTTGTCATTCATCAACTTCTGGGCTTCCCCGAGGACGGTTTCATTGACGGCAAGTTCCGTGGTTTACTCCACTACGAGAGCAAGCTTGCCAGCTCAGCCGTAGGTGCTCTGGTACGTTTGATCTTTTTAATCGATGTCCAAACCTTTGACAAACACCGATTCGATTTCCAAACACCCAACATAAGGTGGCAGCACACCATAAAATACACGCCTCCGAGCACAGCGTACATGCTTCAATATTCTTACTTTTTGCGTTTCTCCCATAGACTTGTGCGTATTGCCTGGTGTCAAGCAATGGCCGTTGGTGGCGACACCGACGGGCTCCCGATCCGCGATCCAGCCTACTACAATAGAGATCAGTGGGCACAGCGCAGCACTGAGCTAGATTTCATACTCCGTGTTCCAAGCTGAAGTGGCGCGCGGCACGTGTCTTGAGCATTTTCACAACAATGAATGGCGCCACTTTTTCGAGGATAGAGGGGCTTTAGGACCCTGGGTTCAATTCTAACCCCTGCCCGTTTCGATCTGAATTAGCATTGTGTCGGCGCGCGCTCGTGTATCATTATATTGTTTATATTGTATTCTAAATCTACGCTTTGCTAGCGGAATTTTTCGCGGTCACTTTGAAACATGCATTCAGCTCACGCCCGTCGGGCCCCCTTTCCCCCGAGTATGATCTAGTAAAATTTGTTATTACTGCGTGGTGCACGTTAGAGGCCCTGAGGCCTTCAGGCCTAAGGGCCTTTAAGGCTGTAGGGAACTGGCTGAATGTTTCATGTACAGGTGACGGACAAGTTGCGCTAGAGGCAGACTAAAGGCTCTGTTATACTCCGGCGCGCGCGCAGGCGAACGCCGGCCGAAGTCGGCTACGTCACGTCAGTCACGCCGCGCGCGTCAAAAATTCGCCCTCTTTATACTCCGGCGTCCCTGGCGACTCCCGCGGCTGTGCTTCGGTGGGCCGCCGGCGTAGCGCATGCGCAGAACCTGACTACGAGGGCACGTTTCCTGCGAGAGTGCGCCACTTCCGGTTCCTTTTCGTTTCGAAAAGCAGACGAAAATTCTCGCGCTTCTTGAGCGCCAAGTTCGAGCGATGGCGTGGACGTACCTTGCACGAAGAAAACTCGCGCTTGCACTGTTGGTGCACCGCCTGCACCGCAAGCGTAGGCGGTCAATGTACATATGGTACATCTTTGACAAGTGCCCGGTCTACGGTACTCAAGCTTCCTAGTGTTGTAGACACACGGGTGAGGACGAATTCCCTCGATCAGCTTTTCAACCGACCGAGTCCGATTCTTCAAACATGGGGGGGGGGGGGGGATGTGGTGTATAAAACGGGAAAGGGGGTTTAATGATGACGCCACACGGAATGATGCTCCTGTCGTCTGCTATTGCTCGTATTCGCCGCGCTTCCCGCGCGAGGGCTGCCGGGAGCCAGCGCGTGATGCATCCTGGTCCGACGCCGCTGGCGCGGCTGGCGCGGAATACGGCATGCTCCATTTTGGCGCCGAGGCGGTTAGGCTGCGTCGAACGCCGCCGGTCGCGTCGGTTACGCCAAGACGCCGGAGCGTCGGGTTTTCGCCGACGTGGCGTCGCCGTGACGCGCTCGCACGCGCTCACGCGTTACGTCGGAGTATAACAGAGCCTTAAGTCTCGGCTGTCCAAACATGCATACAACATAAATACTTAGGAGTTACTAGAATAGTAAGTAAGTACATAAAAAAAAAACGCCGATGATATGGCGACTCAACAGTTTCCTTGGAAAAATCTGTAAAGTGACTAAAGTCGGTTACAAGTCAAGAAGGTAGCGGCAAATGCCCCTCAAAACGAACCTTGTATTCCTCCGCCACCAATCGCATCCCGTTGTTTCCGTGACGTCATGACCTGCCCGAACCAATCTTGTTCTGGCAAATGAATATTTTCAACTACGGCTGCCGGGCAGATTCTCTACGACTCCAGTATCGTGCAGCAATTATTCTGTATTTTAATGCAGTTTTTCACTTTCCCGAGCATACGTCGCTAAGTCGTAACCGCGTCCACTTTTATTCGCAATAGGTTCTGCGCGACAGCGTGATAATCCAGCGATAGCATTGTTACCGAAAAGTTCGATGCGGGAGTAAGGCCTAGCATCGTACAGATGTCAAACGCCGTCTGCTCCTCTGCCTCAGGTTGCGCCTCAACATCGTGACGGCATCGGCTTTTCTTCGCAGTGGTTTCCGTGGAGCGACGTTAAAATGCAGCGGTCACCATACACTGTTAGAAAAACTCCTGTCAAAATATGGGACACATACATGCTAACCTTGTTGCCACAACATGTACTGTATTACCGGACTACAGAACATGTTCCATACTTCTTTAGTACGGGACATGTTGTTGCTGTATGGGCAGCCACAACAAGTTTCATACACCATCGTCACGGAACAAGTACTGTATGCTACAGGAAATGTACCATCGTGGCACACAGCAGCATATGTTCTGTTGCAAGCCATGCCAGAACATGTACCATTTTTACGAAGTACATTACATGTTCCAATGCGTCCAAAACGACACAGGTTACATTTCTTGTACGTACGGAAAAAGTTCAGTCTTGTTTGTGATAGTACTCGCCCCATTTTATGTTACTGCCGCTATTCATGAGTACATCCGGGCTTTGTATGTCACATGCCAAGCTCCTCCTTGAAAAAGTTGATATGCGACATGCAAAACAGGGATGTCCTGGCAGTTTGCAGGCGCAACTTGATGCACGTCTTTGCAACATAAAATTACCTGCAATGCGCAAATGTTCCCCAAACTTGTATGTATGGAAAATTTGAACTGTCGTATCTAATGCGAGCACTATCCTGAAAACAGAACAATGAATCTGTGACATATATACTCAATAGAACAGCCAGGAATGCCATGAGAAAGTGTTCGCATGCTACGTCAAGTTTAGAGAGCATTGTACATGTAGTGACGGGGATAAAGGCAGATAAACATTTGTAAAAAAATCGTTATCAAACTACGTTCACGCTTGGTCCTTTTGGTTCCAACCCATAGCAACGGACCCATTGCAAAGAAGACCGAACAGTTTGCTGCTTCAAACATATTTACAGTTATTTTTCTTTTAAATGACTAGAGCAGATACACAATAAAAAAAAAACACAGTTCATGCCGCAAATATTTTGGGGAGCAGCTCAGCCATAAAAAAAATATCGAAGTGAGCAGTCTCCTAAAAAAATGTGACCAAAAATTATGCTGACATGCTACATCTCGAAAAGAACCATCTTGGCCTATACAACAAATTGTAATATTAACAATAGAAAAGAAAGATTAATCTAAACAAGCACCGAAGTTTCTTTCCACTTCTTTTGGAACTTCGAGAACTCTTGGAGGGCTCCCTGCGCCTTCAGATGCACCAGAGCAACTTTTCTTGACGACTGCCGGGACCCCTCCTGCGGGTTCATTGCCACAAGTCGCCTGAAAAAAAAAAAAAAGATAACATAAATAATGGGTGGGATTTCTTAGAGGAGGATGTATAACAGAAGCTAAGGAGTTCCTGGCTCCTTCTTTAACTTCTCTATCGGTTAGTAATCCTATCTGGACAAATTCTAAACCTCGTCTATAGTATACTTTCAAGCCGAGAGACGCCCTTAATTTGGACAGTCCGTGCAGACACCATGAGCCTCCAAGTCTGATCCTTGCATCAAGACGAATTGTGACTGTACACAAAAAAAAAAAAAAAAAAGATTCAGCTTACTGGCATCAGTTCTCAGTAATAACTGGACACATTTCGGATCTTGTGTCAGCACACAACGCTAAAACATTCTACAACCCGAGACGGAGGCTACAAACAAGGACAAGGACGTATGTCTTCGAAGCCTCCATCTCGGTTTGTAGAATGTCATATTAACCAGCTCGCCTGTCTAGTAAAGTTGTACCCAACGATACTTCGGTTAAAAAAAAGGAATTCACAGTACCAGTAAATGCAACATTACAAAAAAACTTGCCTGGAGTGCTTAAGCAGAATATTCTGGTTATTATTAGAGGGAGGTTATCATTTGAGCCCGTTCTCGTTTCGCCCTTCTCACTTGGCCTTTCTCAAAACAACCATTCTCAAAAAGATCTTCGCTCTTGGACCTGGCGCATTTGGTCCTTTCCCGTTTCGTCCTTCGCATTTCAACCCTCCTCATTTGAGTCCGTTCTCGTTTCGCCCTTTTCACCCGGCCCTTTTCAAAACAGCCATTCTCAAAAATATCTCGCTTTGACCCGTCGCACTTGACTCGTTCTATACGAAAATCGTTTTTTTTTTTTTTTTTGGGGGGGGGGTATATTAATAAGTACATTGATATATTTTGTGCGTGCGTGTGTGTGTGTGCCACGCTACAGGCATACTCTCTCTGCCAAGGATTTTAGCAGTGCGTCGAGATCGTCGTGAAAAGCTACTAGCTGACAATAAAACAGACCAACTATTTATTGCAGCCAATTCATATTCCGAAATGTCACGTTTTTTGGGGTCTCTCGACCTGGGACAATGCCACCACTTCTATATTGCAGTGTTTCTCAAATGGGGGTCGCGAAGGCATCTATAGGCCTAGTGGTCCGCGAAGCCATGTCTTATCAGTCAAGCACGACAATATTAGTTGTCTTTCTTCACGTCGTTAAGAAACGTTCCAATTTTTGGGTGAGTACTCTCGTGCGTGTGTCAATGAGATAAGTCTACTTCACACTAGCAATTAGTTATATTCATTTATTAAATCATTATCATGATAGCCTATACCTTTCTATTCCCCACACCCCGAGCGGGGTCCTCCATCATCTCCGCCTTTCTACAAGGGGTCCGCGAAACATCAATGGTTGAGAACCACTGCTAATATGTATGCTATTTCTGTTCAAACAAAGTTTCCAAAATAAATGTTCATCGCTTTTTTTTTTTCGTTTGCTTAGAGGAAGGGAAGGACGCTTCATTGTGCGATTCTCAGTGCGCACCTCTACACATAACATATACCTAATGGTATGTTGGGGGCCCAAGCAAGGTAAGGCTCATCAACAAAGCCGCGAAGGCATAACAACGTTAGAAGCATGCCGAAGTTATGCCATTCGGTCGTAGGGCGAACGGGCAAAATGAGAATGGGTCCAGTTGCGAAAAACACGATTCGGATCTTATGAGAAGGTTCAAACGAGAAGGACCAAATGAGAATAGGACGAAATGTGCAAGGTTCAAATGCGAATGGGACGTTTTGAGATACACCCATTATTAGAATGCTGAACATTCATGTCTTTTGGTTTATATTACTTATTCTAACTGATAAGCATAGCCCGGTCACAGGTATATTCGTGTGCCCCTGCAGCACAAGGGCTCATGTATTTGAAGCCGATCGATACTAAGGCGGATTAAAATATAAGTTGCATGCTCCGTAGGATGCACAAGTTCTAGTATTGGTTCTATATGACAATGTATCTGAATACCAGATTCATCCTGATTCTTTCATTATATTGCAACATAATAATATGACTTACAGAGAAACGGTCCTCCCAAACAGGTCACGCAGTTACTGCAGCACATCCAATTAATATGAGCAACGAATATTTTCAAGCGAATTGTGAATAAGCGTGTCTAGAAAGCAGCACGTTAACATCAGGCCTTTGCCTTTCTTAGTTCGAAGTTTCAACAAAAACATGGTACAACATGTTCCAGGTTGCTGTTGAACGTGCCAAACAAACACAAATGCTAACGCTAATATGCTGCTCTACAAAACATATTTCTTTCCGAATTGCTGCCGAAAGTTAGACACCTTGTTTAATGTAATTGACAATGCCTCAGCGAAAGTGTGACCAAGCTGAATGAAACCCTTAATATCTACATGGGAATACTGCAATACGTTTGAGGAATCGTTATGCGCCTGCTACACCGAGCGTTTTTTTTTTCTTTTTTCTTACAGATTTGTTAAAAAAAAAAAAAAAAGCCATGAAAGCTACACTTATCCGATTTGTGCGAGTGAGTTATACGCCCAGGGGGCATTTGGGGGTGGTTAATCTTCGCGATAAGTCGGATAATTAATTAAAATTCGTTAATTAACTTTTTAATTACTGAAAATAGTCATATGGTTCCAATTAGAAATTTGCTGAGCGTCGTCCAAAACCCCTAAATCAGTAATTTTTAGAGAGACTGAGCGCGTGAAAAGAGCAACAGTGCGCTGAAGCTACTAGTGGGGCAGGTACAAGGCTGGGGCTAAATAAGAGACAGAAAAATCGCACAGGCGCCTTACCGCGACAGCTAGCTTTGTATGTGCTCCACGACTTGTAACTTAAATGCACTACTACGCTTCTCACACGCTGAAAGTCTTTCTAAAAATGACTGATTTAGTGGTTTTCGATAACGCTCAGCAAGTTTCTAATTGGAACCATATGTCTATTTTCACTACTTAAAAAGTTATTTAACAAATTTTAATTAATTAGCCGACTAATCGCAAAGGTTAGCCACCCACATAATGTCCCCATTGGCGTATAACTCACTTGCAGAAACCGCATAAGTGTAGCTTTCATGGCTTTCTTTAAACAAAGCTGTAAGAATAAAAAAAACGCCCTGTATATGTTCAGTACTCACCAAAGGAACACGCTACTGTATTACCTCTGGAGATTACATCAATCCATGACGTAGCGCACAAAATTGTTGCATTAAGCAACATGTTATAGTTGTCGTTTGGCCACCGACAAGTTAGCACTTTTATGAGGTAATGAACAGTTGGTGTGTTCCTATAAGTTTCGGAAACATTGCACATTGCCAAATGAAAACAGAATTTGAACTTTTTTGACTTGTACCATATTATATAATGTAAACGAAATATGTTTCGAGGGCTCAATATTTCCCGATTGAGGTCAAAGTTGAAGTTTTGGAATAATTTGCGGGTTCTAATTTTCACGATGCGGTGGGATCTCAATATAGTTTCCAATGTGTTTACATCTTACCAGAATTGTTCGCGGGACCTTTTTTTTTCCAATTGTAGGCGATTTGCGAAAATTAGGTTCTTGCGAAAAATAAGTCGATTACAGTCTTTGAAATTTCTAATTTTGAGCCAAATTGGCTTTGCCGGAAATACGTTGAAGAGCACACCATCATTCAAAAGTATGCCAAACTGCTTAGGATGTTGGCAAGGACACGATAAGAGATTAGCTACATAATTTATTGCTAACGGCCTATTATGTCATTAATGCTGTCAAAAAGTATTTAGCAGTTATTGCTGCTTCCCAGACAAAAAGTCGCCTATTTATTTCTTCATGAAATGCAATATCCACTAGACAATTCTACCACCTGAAGGAATTAGAACTGTCTATACGATACATTTTTCCAAAGGAAATTCACAGCGCACATTTTTATAACTGAAAGGCACATCTATAGTTACCTCTAAACGAACTTCAACGCTGCTAGCAGCTCAGCAGGGTACTTTAGGTATGTGGCGTACATCAGCTTCATGGCAGAGAGGAAGCTGACTCCTTCGAAGCACCTGGTGCCATCCAGCGGCAGTCGAAGATGCTTCTGCCTGAAAAAAAGTCGATTTTTTTAGTCATAAAGGAACGCTGAACCGAACGTTTATGATTTTAACTGTGTTTGAGAGCATTAATACCTAGGACTTCGGAAGTTATATTGTTTTCAAACATGGCACACCTTTTCAGTTTTTATCTGGGGAGGAGATTCTCAGCTTCTTCCGGTTAACATATATATCCATGAGTTCTATCGCTTTATTCCGGTGATATATACAGTATTTTCCTTTAAATCACAAGGAGAAATCGCACTACGTTGAGGTGAATGAACTTGATAACCGATAAAAACAAGTCAAATCCCATCCTCAAAAAAAAAAAAAAAAAAGTGAACTTGACATTTAAAACCCAATTGCAATTCACGAGCATGTCGCATATTCACGAGCAAGCTCGTGAATTGCGAGGTTGGTTAGGTCATGATGGGGCGAAAATATTTGTTTGAGGGGCTCTGCAGTATTTTTATTGGCAGAGCGAAGCTCTGCCACTATGGCCAGGATTCGGGTCGTCCAATCAAAGAACATCAACGCGCGTCGCGCGTACAGCCACTTCTGGTTGAGCTGCACGACGTCGTGCATGTAGCATTACTCTACATAAAAAGGGTGTCCTCAGGCCAAAAGCGGGATATATATACACAATTTTTCGCACAGGATAAAAAACATCGCCGCAAGGTACGAAGTCAGAGTGTCACTATCTGCCCCTTTCAGGCTCAAAGGATTATGCAGGAAGGTCAACAATGAAGTGGACGAGACTAACAGCAAGGCACTGTGTCAAGTGAAACACAGGAGCAAATTTGTTGAATGTGTCGAAGGTGTGGTATACAAAATACCACTGTCGTGTGGAAGATCCTACGTCGGGCAGACTGGGAGATGCCTTAACGACAGACTAAGGGAGCACAACCATGCATGCGGACAACTGCAAGCACCTGGCAACCTTGCAGCGCATTGTTCAAAATGCAACTGCAAAGCTCTCCTTGACACTACTTCCATCTTGGCCAGATCAAAGGACAGAACAAAGCGTGAAATAATCGAGGCTTTTCACATGGCCTCGGGTAGGCACGGAGCGTGCGTCAGTGAGCCATCACTAGCTTTGCGACAAGAAGAAATAGATCTGCTTAGGGTGCCTTCATGTGCGCTTTGCTTGGGGTGATGACATCTGGCCATTTTGTTTCGAACGCTTATTTTTATTTTGTGTTCTGAAGCGCGTGAAAGAGCGTGTCCCTGCACGTGCTCGTGGCGCTGACTGTGCTACTGCGACATTTTGTTTCCTGCGATTTCTATGTATTTTGCCTGTGTGCGCGTGCTGTCGGCATCGGGTACTACAAACGATGGCATCACCCTTAACAAAAGGGCATTGAGGCACCCTAGATCTGCTCAATAAGATACCAAACTTGTCGGAGCAAACATCAGGCCCCAGGTAAACGCTACAAAAACACACCATCCAGTTCGTATATCAAAGACGCAGCTACAGCAAACACCATCAAGTTCAGAAGCCAACAAATTCAAGACATCAACCATTCGTTTTCTTAACCGCAATTTTGGAAATACGGGTCGGGGGAGAAAGAAGAGAAAGAAATTAAACAGTTGTTAGTCTGCGCCAATTCAAGCATGTTTTTGTCTGTCCTTCTGCATTAACTTCATTTCTCCAGTTTTTTTTTCGCGTAAATACGCAGCGCAGCATACCATCAATACTAAGTAGGGTCGGGCAGTATGCCGCCCCGAATCAGGAACTATAAAAGGCCTAGCTTTATGCAGCTGGGGAGACGAGACGCAACACGCTGGGCATCCCGAACTTGGAATATACGACACCCTTAGAGATAGTAAAATAACACTGCGTTAGGAACAACTTAACGTATACGTACCTTGGAAAACAAAGCCGTCTACGCACCGCTGAACGCCTCTGACGACGCGATAACGACGTCGAACTCGCCTTCCGAACGGGCAGCAGCACTCCGCAGCTCACGGGCCCACGCCGGCCGGCAGCGGCTTGCGCATGCGCGGGTGAGAGATGTCTTCCTGCGCGCGGCGTAACACGGCTCACGGGCACTGTACTTCCGCGGTCTGATAGAGTTCCATAAAAATTGCTGGATATCCGGCACTTTTGGGCGCGTTCAATTCGCTTATACCAGTTGAACCGACTATAAACTGTAGTCTTGTAAGGCTTTTTTTATTTATACGGATAAGCTCATACTTATTGCCTAAATAGCACATTTCAATGCATATGGTACAATTCCCGTTTTTGAAAGCAAACAGCACATTGTATGCATTTCCAGAAAACGGGACATGTTCTATTCGATTTTTCCACGTAGATTGATGGAATTTTCTAACAGTGTACTCTCCTTTATAAGTGTAGTGGGCTGTGCGGGAGGGGCATAAGTGAACCGCGAACACAGTAAGTGTCTTCACCCGATTTCGACGGTATCTTTGCTGGCGTTAATAAATAGTCTGTCTACTGAAATGACGCCTTCGAAGCAGTATGCATTGGTCTGTGAAACTTGGCGTCCTTGTCAAGTTTCCGCGTCGCAATCAGCTGCACGGTAATCTATGACTGCGATAGTACCCGCGGGTGCGCCCGCGTTCGCTATAATGAGCTGTTACATACATGTGACATGGAAATGATAAAGCCAGTGATGCTGTAAATAAATAAAGGGCAAACGCCAACCAATCCCTAAAAGATAGTTGGGTCCCAACGTTTCGGTGCCTTCTTGGCACCTTCTTCAGGGGGGCTACTTAAAAGAGAAGCAGCTTCTCTCTTTTCTTCTGCGGTGAATGTAGGGCAGTATCTTTGTTTTACGGTGGTTCGTTTTCAAACCAGGTTCGGTACCTTCGTTTTCTTCCAAGTTGGTTATTTATGAATATTTAATTGATGTTGTATTGAACGTTAAGAAGCTGGTGTCTGCTTTTGGAAAAAAATATCAGAGAATTTGAGGGAAGCAGATTAAGTTCTCTCAAATGCTTCCGAACATTCTGCTTGCTCTCAGGGGCCCTGTCAGTCGTATGTTTGTGTGTCGAAACCCGGGTACGTGACGCGTGTACCCCCCCTTGCGTCGAGTCGCGGCCTGACGTATTACCGGTAAACACGCTCCAACTTTTTCAATTTACTTTAGAGGGAAACTTTGTCCACAATATCGATCGCAGCATTGGTTTAATAATTTGTAAAAGATAAAAATTCTGTCAATAAAAATTGATTGCTAGGGCAGCTTCCCACTTCATGAGTTGTGGCTTTCTTATATGCGAAATATTTGTTTAAATCAAAAATTGAAAACATACCGAATACTCAGATGTCCTGATCTATGTCCGAATGCCAGTGGCAGAATGATTGGTCTTTATAACAATAAAATCAACAATATTTTAATCAAGAAAAAGCTCAAACCGCCTAATTACCTTTCTGGTGTATGTTTCTTTCTGCATTATATTAGGCCGTAGCCGGCGAACGAGCTCTTCAGAGTCTGCCATCATCTTTCTGGTCTACCTTGGCAAAGAGAGACTCGTGTAAAAACATATTGAACTTCTTGGAGGCAACTTCGCTGTCCTCATTGTCACAGCTTCCATGGAATCATCAGAAAAAAGGGTCCCTGTCGTTTCATCGACACATATTTCATCAACTTTTTACGACTCTTGTTTCATCGATACTACCACACCGTGCCGTGAAGTTTCATCGACACACAAATTTCACGCTGTAAGAACATTTTGTTGCGCGTTTATCACTGGGGCACATGTTAAACTATCCGACCCACCTAGTTCACGATGTTTTTCGGCAACAGTCTCCACCAGTTCATTACAAAAAAGTGGACTTACCCAGCCCACTCGTACATGCCGCTTCGTAGCATCGTGTAAGGGTGGTCCTGCCCCCGTGCATGTACCCGTACCCTTCCTCACCTACAAACCACCGCACCCCTAACCAAACAAAAATGCTGTCGACGAAACATAGCAAGATATGTTGACGAGCGAGTGTCGATGAAAGAATCTGTTGATAAAACGTCGTACCTTTGATAAAACGAACTGTCGGAGAAATGTCGTTTGATGAAATGAGTGGCACCGCACAAGAAGCTCCTTTTCGAGCCGCGTTACTTTAACACTATCGCAGTCATCATTTCCAGAAACCCATTTCCCGACAAAATGCACTCTAAATAAAAAAAAAGAAAATGAATTTCACGTTTCTCTGCTGTTAAAGTTCACGACCTGGAATTGGATAAGGAGCCATCAGGCAAATTTGAAATGGTTCTGGACTGGACAAAATGGACTCGTTATCGGCGTTATTGGTGCAAAATTATGACGAGTACAACGGGCGAGTACAAAGGCGATTGCGCCTGTTACAGGCTATAGCATCACAAAACTTAGAAATACCTCCATTTATTCTAAACCAGTCTTAGAAGCCACCCAAGCACTCAAAAACGACCTTTCAGTACTTCACAACTCTGTCCTGAGCAACAAGTCTGCCTGCAATCGTGCATTGTGGTTCTTATCGGCTCCAAAAAGGTTTGATTTAATCCTCTACAATGCGCTAGTCCGGGAGGCTCAAAACTCAGGTCTCTATGGAGACCTTTTCACTTCATCACAGCGTTTCTGCAAGACGGACGATGTCAAGCTTGAATCGAACTGAACTAGGCCCCGTTACCGGCGTTGGCATTCCCCAGATCTCCGTCCTCTCACCAATCCTTCATCAGTGTTGCAGCCGTCTTTTCCTCACGTCAAGCAATCGGTGCTGTTTTTACGATATATTTCAAGCGAGTACAATGACACCTCTGAAATTCTCAGAGTGAACCCGGTCGTGTGAATGGTCACCAACGTCCAGTTTATGCTTCGAAACATATCATTGGCAGTTAGATGTAGCTTTTACAGTGCTGAAGCACGTTATTGTTATTCTTAGAGTGGCCTCGGTCGTCTGAATGACCACCGATGTCCATTTTATGCTTCGAACCAGATCATTGGCAGTTAAAGCTAGCTTCCCACAGTGCTGACGCACGTTGTTGTTATTCTCAGAGGGGCCTCGGTCGTCTGAATGACGACAGGCGTCCCCTTTAGACTTCAAAACCTGGCACTGGTACTGGTACTGCGATTTCACTCTCCGCTGTGCTAACACATGGTTTTGTTGTTCCCAGAAGCCTCAGTCGTGCGAATGGCCAGAGACGTCCCATGTATGCTTTAAAGCAGAGCACTGCCATATGATCTTAGACAGAAAAAGCGCTTAGTTGCAATCAAAATTCTATTTGTTGCGTATACCAAAGATGTTTAGACAGCGGGAAGGGCCAAAATGGCATCTGATGTCTTTGCGGTAGATGGGCTGCAAACTTTTGTTTTCAAGAAGTTGAAATCTATACTGGTGATTCATGGCACAGTGCAATGTATAGACTAGCTTAGAGATTATCGCAACAAAATAAGAAGTTTGTCTGGTGGCTGCATATTGAAATGCTATACGTCAACGAGCAGACTAGCATGACAACATGAGACACGGGAGGTTAGTGTTGGACAAGAACAACAATCCGATTATAAACATATGAGTGGTCCTTAAAAGGACCGTTTTGTGTTCCGAGATGTTCCACGCTGTCTCCATAGTGGTGGTGTTAAGCTTCGCTAGGGGGCTCGACACCAGACAGGTCACTCTCGTATGGGGTGTCGTCTCCATCCAGCTGAATGACGATGGGCTGGATGTGGGCACTTGTGGCACCGCCTCGTCGGGACGTTGCTTCAATGTCAATAACGTGCCTGACAGCATTAATCCAGTTGTCCGTGGTGACCTTGTGAACTTCTTCCTTGAGGAGTGTCCCCACGTCGACAATCTTGAACGTCGTGTTTCGGGCAGCAACGCCGTTCTTGATCTGCACCCATATCAGTTCAATGTGGTTGAACTCGCAGTGATACGGTGGGAGCCTGACCAGAGTGCAGCCAGCCGTTTCGGCAGCACTGTCCACACGATACTTTAGGTGCTGTGGCTTCACCGAGGCCACAATGTCGAGCAGCTGCTTCTTCAGCATCTTGGGAGTCCCATGAAATTTTCTGAGACGTCAGCCACAAACTAAAAGATGTAGCAGGATAAAGGCTATCTTCCGATATGTAGATGATTTTTTTATTCTGTGCAACACTGAAGTGAATGAAGAAGAGGATGGGTCAAAAGCAAAAGTTACACAGTGCTTCCAAGAATGTTGCCCCGAATTGGATTTCACGCATGAATTACCCGTTGAAAATTCCATCAGGTTCCTTGACCTGGTGCTTCAGTTCAAAGAAGGCCATGCGTGCTGGAGATATGAGCCGTGCTCGTGCCAAGGGTTTCTTCCATACAACTCGGGGCATTCGAAAAACATAAAGAGGTAGTGTTGCCACAGCTGCTCTTATTTCCACCTTAAAGAATTCATGTCACCATCAACTTGAACCAAGTTTTGAAACCCAGATAAAGCGTCTACGTGAGTCTGGTTATCCAGAGTCTCTCCTGGTGACCGTCTCTGAAACCATTTGCCAGAAGTTGAAACGTGAGCATGCAACTCATGAGGCTTCATCGCAAGCTACAAATCGAAGAAACGTTGCGGTCATACCCTACACCCATGGACTCACACACAACCTAAAAAAAATTGCCGGGAGGCATAATATTCGTGTTGTGTGCTCGGCACCGAGCAAGGCCTACTCCATGTGCCGCAGAACTAATCGAAAAACAAATCAAGAGAAGAAGCAATGCACCATTGCTCACAGGACGCATTACTCCCCGTGCCAAAGTGGCGTTGTGTACAACATACCACTTTCCTGTGGCAGGTATACATAGGACAAACGGGGCGGCGTGTGAACGATCGAGCTGGGAGCACGCGGCTTCTGTTAAAGGAACATTGGCCGGTCATCTTTCTGCACATTGCGGGTCCTGCAAGTGCACTCCTAATTTTAACAACATCACCAATATACGGCGGCACCGGAACGCATATGCACGTGAAGTAATTGAAACCCTGGCCATCGAAGACAGTGCTCAACTGTGCGTGAGCCACGTGCTGCTGTCGGGCACGCGGCGCCATGTTGTTTTTAACAACGCACACTATACAAGTTTTGGCGCCCTCTAGATTACTGATGGCACACTACAACAAGCCAGGACAACTATAGTTGGTTACAAGTTAAGAAGGTAGTAGACGCTCCTCCGCCTAAGTGTGATGCGACCACTGATCTCAATGACAATTGCTGGATCGCGCTTGCCGTGCCCGCAAGTGAAGCCACCGGACGCGACCCGCTGGGATACGATTTCCCGTTTTGCTAGCCTTTCGCTGCGGTTTTCCAGCGTGCTGTAGACACGTTTTCTACTCGTTCGTCGTCATTCGCCGAGGAAGTGTTTTGAGACTGTGTATTGTTGAGACTTGCCGTTGTGAACACGTGGAAAATTTTACGAAAGTGCAGTGTCGCAGGAAAAAGGCACAACGTGTCGAAAGGAAGGGCTGGCGGCGTGTTCAAAGCTTCCTTGGCACGCCGAAGTGCCGTGTCTCTGTGCCTTCGCGCGCTTGGATACCGACCAAGAACCGACGCCGTGTGAATGTGTTTAGCGAGTGCAATGTGCGTGAAGCCGTATCAAAAGGTACAACTCGTCGAAAACGTGTCGCCGGTGTCGCGGCGTTATCAAAGCTTCCTTGGCACGCCGAGTGATGCATCTTTGTGCCTTCGCACGCTTGGATACCGGTCAAGAATTGACGCCGCGCCAAAGTTCTGAACGTGTGTCGCGCGTAGATGCCTTTAGATCATTTTTATATATCAGCCACGGAGTTCTGGATCGTCCAGCTGTTCCGGTGAGTTGCTATCAATAAAAGGGGGAGATCTGTACGTGTTCTTATGTACTATATGAACCATGGCTATGTCCCAAATCTACTCTAATAGATTCCGTGGGAGCACGAATAGGGCAACGTTGTGGAGCCAGGGGGGTTTTCGAAAGCAAAAGTACAAGACGGCTAGAATGAAAATCTTTGAAGCGCGGCCGATATGGTCGTGTGCAATCTGTTGACCAATTACAATTAGGCGAGCCGCGCTCAAACGTCAAGTGCAATTAAGTAGGTTGATAATAAGCTAGCACTGATCAGTGATGAGGAGCTGTTGTGCACGGTATTGTGTACATCGTCTAAGGACGAAAAAAAGACGTACCTTCCCCCCATCTTCCGTCGCTATTGGACGCTGGATTAAGCTCGTTCCTAAACCGCGAGGGGAAAAGACGCTGATCCAGAGGCACGAACAGCTTCACGCACATTGCACTCGCTAAACACACACACACGGCGTCGGTTCTTGGTCGGTATCCAAGCGTGCGAAGGCACAGAGACACGGCACTTCGGCGTGCCAAGGAAGCTTTGAACACGCCGCCAGCCCTTCCTTTTGACGCGTTGTGCCTTTTTCCTGCGACACTGCACTTTCGTAAAATTTTCCACGTGTTCACAACGGCAAGTCTCAACAATACACAGAGTCTTCAAAACACTTCTTCGGCGAATGACGACGAACGAGTAGAAAACGTGTCTACAGCACGCAGGAAAACCGCAGCAAAGGCTAGCAAAAACGGCAAATCGTATCCCAAGCGAGTGAAGTCCGGTGGCTTCACTTGCGCTGCAGTGAACAAGCTGGGAAGCGCGATCCAGCAATTGTCATAAAGATCAGTGGATGCGACCGCTTCAGACGCCTCGGCAGTCAAGAAAAAAGTTCGCTGAAAACGCCCATTTTGCTTCAATGGATCGATATTGACTAAAGACAGACCTTGCAGCGGGCGGCAGCTTGCGCCACCTAGCCGAGGCAAATTATGTATTTTAGGCTTCTACATTACTCGCTCCGGAAGGTTGAAGTAAAAGGAGGCTTCAGTGCAACGAAAATTGTAGCTTTTATAAGTAATGCATAAATGGTTGTTGGTTTGAGCTTGGTAACCTTCCTACACGAATAAGGTACATGCCATGCATTTGCTACGTTTGTTAAAAAAAAAAAAAAAACTGCGTTTCGGGTTTTGAAAGCTCCTGTGATTCGTGTTTTCACAAATCCGAAGTCGTCTTTTCTTTTCCGTTATGAATCCTAACGTGGAAACAGCGGAATGCTATTCCTCCAATTCTTCTTCGTCAAGAGAGTCTGGTGCAGCCTTGCCGTCTACGCCAAGGCGCCTGTACAGGAAGCATAAGAGTGGCGATGTCCTGAACCGAGTTGCACGGCAGCTGATAATGAACGCGTACGTTCAGGTGCGACACGAACCGCCCGCCAAGCCCGGCCAGCCCGGCCTCACTGTGGAGGAGTTCTGCATCAAAGTCAGCAAACTGCTTGGCGTTGGTGTACGCATCATCCTGGAGATTAGGAAGCAGGCGAAAGAAACCGAGGGACAAGTTGCGACACCTTCTCGGAAGCGCCCAGCAAGTGAAGGCAAAAGGCGGCGCAAAGTCAGGTACGGCGACTTCACGTTGTGCGCGCTGAGATCGTGCGTCCACCGTTTCTTTCGACGGAACGAGGTCCGCACGGCCAAGAAGATAACGGCCGAACTCTGCACGAGCACTGAACTGCGTCAGCACAGGAACAGCACTGTGAGCAGCTAACTCTAACTGCCAACCATCTGTTTCGAAGCATAAATTGGACGTCGGTGGCCATTCAGACGACCGACGCCACTCTGAGAATAACGATAACGTGCGTCAGCACAGCGGGCAGCTAACTCTAACGGCTAATGATCTGTTTCGAAGCATAAACTGGACGTCGGTGACCATTCAGACAACCGAGGCCACTCTGATAATAACAATAACGTGCGTCAGCACTGTGGGCAGCTAACTCTAACTGCCAATGATTTGTTTCGAAGCATAAATTGGACGTCGGTGGCCATTCAGACGACCGACGCCACTCTGAGAATAACAATAACGTATGTCAGCACAGCGGGCAGCTAACTCTAACTGCTAATGATCTGTTTTGAAACATAAACAGGACGTCTGTGGCCATTCACACGAGTGAGGCCACCCTGGGAATAACAATACCTTGTGTTAGCACAGTGGAGAGCAAAATCCCAGTGCTAGTGCTCCGTTTGGAAGCATAATAGGGAGTTTTCGTAGACCGCGTTGCCCCCTCCGCTAAGCGTTACGCAGCGAAGAAGTTGCTACTGCGCCTGCGCGCCGATAGCCTTGACTGTGGAGTTCCCGCTATCGTAGCGGGTTGCGGAGGGCCTTGCGGGACGGCGAAAACGATCTACGAAAACTCCCTATTGACCTGTCCACACATACAGCGGAGCGCTAAGTTAGCGCTACGTGAGCGCTCCAAGGTGCGCTCATGTTAAGCTTCCAGCGCGTGACTTCGTTCTAATAGAGAGTTTTAGTAGACCGTGTTTCCCGCTCCGCTAGCCCTCCGCTACGAAGAAACCGCCACTGCGCCTGCGCGCCGATGGCCTTGGCTGTAGAGTTCCGGGTAGCGGAGGGGCTTAGCGGAGCGGGAAACACGGTTTACTAAAACTCGCTAATATAGCGCGTGGTTAGCGCTTTAGTAGCGGCTTGTTAGCGCTCCAGTATAGCGCCTTGTTAGCGCTCCAGTAGCGCCTCGTTAGCGCTCCAGTAGCGCCTCGTTAGCGCTCCAGTAGCGCCTTGTTAGCGCTTCAGTAGCGCCGTGTTAGCGCGTCATTAGCGCTTCTTGTACCGTGGTGCTGCGGATTAGCAGGTGCGCTGCGGTTTCGGTTCCTGTGGTTGGGTGTGGATCAGCAGCACCATGGCGGATATGTAGGATGCTGAAATAGAAATGCGACAAATGCTCTTACATACGCGATTAGTGCATATCTGTGTGAACGGCTTAACTCCCAGAAGAGCCTTTTGGCATGCGCGAAATCTTTCGCCACCGAGATACCGACGGGTCCCCGGCGAACCTTGTTCCTAGGCTGAGGGACCGAGACACAGAGCTCTTTCGAAGGCGATCATGTTTACCTGCGTGTCCTTGAAACCAGCGTCACACATATCGAATTGAAAGCTATGAGGTCGTACCCAATCAATTAGTCGCTCAGAGTCCATGACTCTGGGTCGCCTGCATGCCCGACCCTCTGCTTAGAGAGCGGCTCTTTTACTTCCTCTTCTTTCAATGCCAAAGGAAAAACAACAATCAAGGAATCGCCGTGCATGCGCTATTCCCACCACAATGCACAGATTGCAGTCAGACTCGCTGCTGAGGACAGAATTGTGAAGTACTGAGAGGTAGTTTTTGAGTGCTTGGGTGACTTCTAAGACTACTTAGAATGAATGGAGGTATTTCTTGGCTTTGTGATGCTATAGCCTGTAACAGGCCTAATTTCCTTTTCCGTTGGTGCTGCCGTAGCGCCCCTATCAGTTGACCCAGAGGTCAAATATATAGTGTAGGTCACCGATTTGGGGTCTCTTCTCGCACCCGAATCAAGTGGGTCGCCTCCTGGAAGGCCTGGGGATGTACTGGTGGAGCAGACTTGTAGGATCAGTCTAATGGGCTGCTAAGAAGTTATCCCATACGACGAATCATGCAGAGCCCTTTGAAGGCCGAGGTCTAAGGCTTGCAACGAGAACAGATAGGTAGTTGGTCGCTTCCCACTGTCGGTGTGCACTCGTCATACCCCTCGGCTTGAGTCGCCCCACGTTAAGCCTTAGCTCTCAGGCCCGAGCCCGCTGTACTCGTCATAATTTTTCACCAATAACGCCGATAACGAGTACATTTTGTCCAGTCCAGAACCATTTCAAATTGGCCTGATAACTCCTTATCCAATTCCAGGTTGTGAACTTTAGCGGCAGAAAGACGTGAAATTCATTTTTTTTTGTTTAGAGTGCATTTTGTCTGGCAATGGGTATCGAGAAATGATGATTGCGATAGTGTTAAAGCAACGCGGCTCGTAAAGGGGCTGTTTGTACGGTGCCACTCATTTCATCAAATGACATTTCCCCGACAGTTCGTTTCATCAAAGGTGCGACGTTTTATCAACAGAATGTTTCATCGACACTCGCTCGTCAACATATCTTGCTATGTTTCGTCGACAATATTTTTGTTTGGTTAAGGGTGCGGTGGTTTGTTGGTGAGCAAGGGTACGGGTACATGCACGGGGGCAGGACCACCCTTATACGCTGCTGCGAAGCGGCATGTACGAGTGCGCTGGGTAAGTCCACCTTTTTGTAATGAACGGTTGGAGACTGTCGCCGCAAAGCGTTGTGAACTGGGTGGGTCGGATAGTTTAACATGTGCCCCAGTGATAAAAGCACAACAAAATGTTCCTACAGCGTGAAATTTGTGTGTCGATGAAACTTCACGGCACGGTGTATTAGTATCGATGAAACAAGAGTCGTAAAAAGTTGATGAAATATGTGTCGATGAAACGACAGGGACCCTTCTTTCCGATGATTCCATAAAGCTGTGACAATGAGGACAGCGAAGTTGCCTCCAAGAAGCTCAATATGTTTTTACACGAGTCTGTCTTTGCCAAGGTAGACCAGAAAGATGATGGCAGACTAGCTCGTTCGCGGCTACGGCCTAATATAATGCAGAAATAAACATACACCAGAAAGGTAATTAGGCGGTTTGAGCTTTTTCTTGATTTAAACATTGTTGATTTTATTGTTATAAAGACAAATAATTCTGCCACTTGCATTCGGATCAAGATCATGACATCTGAGTATTCGGTATGTTTTCAATTTTTGATTTAAACAAATATTTCGCATATAAGAAAGCCACAACTCATGAAGTGGGAAGCTGCCCTAGCAATCAAATTTTATTGACATACTTTTTATCTTTTACAAATTATTAAACCAATGCTGAGATCTGATATTGTGGACAAATTTTCCTTGTAAAGTAAATTAGAAAAGTTGATGCGTGTTTACCGGTAATACGTCAGGCCGCGACGCGACGCAAGTGGGGGTCACGTACCCGGGTTTCGAAGCATAATCAAACGACTGACAGGGCCCCTGAGAGCAAGCAGAATGTTCGGAAGCATTTGAGAGAACCAAATCTGCTTCCCTCAAATTCTCTGATATTTTTTTCCAAAAGCAGACACCAGCTTCTTAAAGGGTGTTGAACGATTTTTGTATTTCGTGCAAATGCCGCTTAGAACGGATCCTGACGTTAATGACCTGTGAAATACCCGTTCGTTTTTCACCACACGCAATCGAAGTCGCAGAAAAAAAAATAAAGGAAAACTAGCAGAATTCACCTCCTCAACTCACAGCCAGAACAAGCGACCACGTGATCTGGAGCCGATTATATGCCGCCAATGTTGATCATAGCAATGCGCTGGGGTTGGCAACGCACAGGACACGCGCTGAGTTTTAGACATTGTTATGGTTCGGCTGTTGTCGTCATTGGAGCGATTGGACACAGGACACTACCCGAATGCTTGTCGAGCTATCGATTATCACGAGCCCAAATCGAGTGCCGACGCAATGCTCGGGTCCAATCTATGAGCCGCATTTAAATATCGTCACTGGGCGGTACTGCTACCGCCCAGCTACGTCATCAGGTCTTGCGAAGGAGAGATTGAATGGAAAACACTCGGTTTTGTTTTCGAAATTACAGTGCAAGAAAGACGTTTCTTGGTCAGTGGCGTTGCGAGCGAGTATCCTTGAGTCCCACTCGTGCCAGTAAGCTCATGTAAAGGAAAAAATATTCCAATTGAATATCGTTGCACCGCCCCTTTAACGTCCAAAACAACATCAATTAAATATTTGTAAATAACCAACTTGGAAGAAAACGAAGGTAACGAACCTGGTTTGAAAACGAACCACCGTAAAACGAAGATACTGCCCTACATTCACCGCAGAAGAAAAGAAAGAAGCTGCTTCTCTTTTAAATAGCCCCCCTGAAGAAGGTGCCAAGCCGGCACCGAAACGTTGGGACCCTACTATCTTTTAGGGATTGGTTGGCGTTTGCCCCTTATTTATTTACAGCCTCACTGGCTTTATCATTTGTATGTCACATGTATGTAACAGCTCCCTATAGCGAACGCGGGTGCACCCGCGGGTACTATCGCAGTCATAGATTACCGTGCAGCTGTTTGCGACGCGGAAACTTGACAAGGACGCCAAGTTTCACAGATCAATGCTTACTGCTTCGAAGGCGTCATTTCAGTGGACAGACTATTTATTAACGCCAGCAAAGATACGGTCGAAATCGGGTGAAGACACTTACTGTGTTCGCGGTTCACTTATGCCCCTCCCGCACAGCCCACTACACTTATAAAGGAGAGTATGGTGACCGCTGCATTTTAACGTCGCTCCACGGAAAGCACTGCGAAGAAAAGCCGATGCCGTCACGATGTTGAGGCGCAACCTGAGGCAGAGGAGCAGACGGCGTTTGACATCTGTACGATGCTAGGCCTTACTCCCGCATCGAACTTTTCGGTGGCAATGCTATCGCTGGATTATCACGCTGTCGCGCAGAACCTATTGCGAATAAAAGTGGACGCGGTTACGACTTAGCGACGTATGCTCGGGAAAGTGAAAAACTGCATTAAAATACAGAATAATTGCTGCACGATACTGGAGTCGTAGAGAATCTGCCCGGCAGCCGTTGTTGAAAATATTCATTTGCCAGAACAAGATTGGTTCGGGCAGGTCATGACGTCACGGAAACAACGGAATGCGATTGGTGGCGGAGGAATACAAGGATCGTTTTGAGGGGCATTTGCCGCTACCTTCTTGACTTGTAACCAACCATAGTCACTTTACAGATTTTTCCAAGGAAACTGTTGAGTCGCCATATCATCGGCGTTTTTTTTGTATATGGACTTAGTTACTATTCTAGTAACTCCTAAGTATTTATGTTGTATGCATGTTTGGACAGCCGAAACTTAGTCTGCCTCTAGCGCAACTTGTCCGTCACCTGTAGATGAAACATTCAGCCAGTTCCCTACAGCCTTAAAGGCCCTTAGGCCTGAAGGCCTAAGGGCCTCTAACGTGCACCAGGCAGTAATAACAAATTTTACTAGATCGTACTCGGAGGAAAGCGGGCCCGACGGGCGTGTGCTGAATGCATGTTTCAAAGTGACCGCGAAAAATTCCGCTAGCAAAGCGTAGGTTTAGAATACAATATAAACAATATAATGATAGACGAGCGCGCGCCGACACAATGCTCATTCAGATCGAAACGGGCAGGGGTTGGAATAGACCGATCTCACCAAGCGTTCGGCGCAGGCGTGACGCCGCCATAACTTTAGTTCACAGGAGGTAGACCGCCGTGCGAGGGCTCGTGCCGTATCGTACTCTACACACGCAGAGCTCCAGCGAGGTTGTCGCACGTGCAGAAAGACTAAAGTTCCCTCGATGCATTGCGGCTGCGGTGGCGTAGTCAAACTGGCTGGTGAGATCGGTCTATTGAACCCAGGGTCCTAAAGCCCCTCTATCCTGAGAAAAGTGGCGCCATTCGTTGTGAAAATGCTCGAGACAAGTGCCGCGCGCCACAGCGAGGAACATGGAGTATGAAATCTAGCTCAGTGATGCGCTGTGCCGCTATAATCTTCCCAAAGGTTGCACGTTGCACGTGCCTCGTGCATAGGCGCACCTTGCGCTACTTTTGAAACATGAAGGGGCTTTACACGATCCTGGGTTGACGCCACGCGCCCAGCACGTCCTCATTAAATGTGCATGAAAAAAGACGAAAACGTCTCGTGCCAGCCTCGCGCTTTTGCCATCAAAGCACTGGCTGTTCCAACTTGCGCGCCTATTGCTGTTGGCGAACGTCCCTGTACGCACCTCGCAGCGGCTCAGTGTACTCGAAAATGGAGAGCGTTAGCCCTACTTCTGAAGACGCTAACAAGTACGAGGTTACTAGCGGGAGTTCAATATTCTCCGGGAGATCCTCCACCGGAACACTGGCCAGCGACGGTAGCCATTCCGTAAAAGCCAGAGCCGAACCCACTTCGCAGAGCCATCATCAAAAAGCGAAAGAAGGGGATTACTCTCGGAATCGCAGTGCACCTCGAATTAGCACCTCACCAGCTAAAAGGTGGAATCGGGCAGTTCCCGATACCGCCCATTCTCCGAGTCCAGTCAGATTCCGACCAAACGTCAGCTCCAATCAAGAGGAGTTCAACGGCGAAGAGGTGGAAGGGGACACCAGATGCCTTAAGATGTGGTTCTTCTGCATCGCAAGTGCGGGAACCATGTTGATTCCCATCGGCCTGGTGCTCCTTGGATACCTGTCACAGTTAAACAAGATTTCATCCAACAGCAACAGCACCACTGTCGACTTGATGACGTGTTCCACCGCAAGTCTAAGGACAACTCTAAATCCCTTGGCGGCCGTCGAGTTGAATTGCTTTGGTGCAGCGAACCTGGAGGACAACATCAACGGTCTGTGCCGTAATAGCAGCAATTTTTTCATGCGACATACAAAGAACCTCCGTTTTTTTTTGTCTGTTTAGCAACTCAAGATTAAGCAAACAGGAAGACTTCCATTACCTCCCGGAGCATCTACCATTCGACCTTTGTCCATACGTCATCTATTGGTCAATGAGCATCGATGATGGCCAAGTAAGAAGTAGAGTTCCAGCATTTGACACGCTGTACGGCATCTCGGAGCTGAAGAATACTTCCGACCGCCTCAGTGGGAACAAAACCAAGGTTCTGGTAGCCCTCGGCGGGTACCCCGAAGACAGTCCTCAATTCTCAAGGCTTGGCAGAGACCCTGTGGCCATGGACAGCCTAGTCGTCGACATCGTGACTATGATGGTCGACCTTCGGCTGGACGGGATCGCCGTTCACTGGGTTGTGCCCACGGGCATCTGCCAGCCTTCCGACGTTCACAACACACTGTCAGCTCTTTTCGCTAACGTGAGGAAGCTTTTGAATCTGAACAATCTATCAGCGCTGATGACGCTCATTCTTCCATACGGAGACAACGTAACCGTAGCATCGATGCCGCCGGACCTGGTGGACTTTTTTTTCTTCATGACCCACGAGGTTCTACCGGAAAAACCTAACCTTGGCGTTTGCAAGGACGTCACGACGAAAACACTCGAGTTTCTCATAAGTATCCCTGGGTATAATAAGCATCAGGGAAAGCTCTGCGTCGGTATTTCTGTGGCTGCCATCCGCTTTGATTTGCAAGAAGATCGTTATTTAACATCGACCCGCTTTCCCTATATTCCGGGCCGGGCGCCGCTTTTCGAAATGTGCACAGGACGACTACCCGACGAAACGGACTTTAAGCTTGGATGCACAATTTACGTATATCCGGACGTGCTATCCCCAATGGCTGTACTATATGCGTACCCGTCAGCAGATGTCATAAACGATCTCCTTCACCTGCACCTTTCAAACGGAAGCTCTCGATGCACCCTTGTCGCTGACCTTGACTTCGAGACTTACAAGCCGGGCTGTTCAAAGTCATACCCAATGCTGACAAGGCTATACCAAGAGGTGTGACTAGACACCGGGTAACTAAATTATGTGAACCTGTATATAATTTAAAGTTTTCGTAGTTTCGTAGAAGTTATCGTCCAGAAATGGAGGACTTCTTGTTCATACCCCTAATTATATATTTTGTCTGCCCTAGGGAGAATATTTTCTCATTTTTGGAACTCATATATGAACCACCTCCTGTTTCCTTTCCTAGTACTTCTGATAAAATATAAACCAGGCACGAGGGGCAGTGCATTATTTTGTGCGTCTGTGGTTTTCTGAGTTCGTTCAAAGACCTGCCTCTCAAAGGCATTTCTTGTTTTGGTTGAGAAATGGTAAGGCAGAAATTTGTATATCTCGTATTGTCAGACTGTAGTTGTTAAGGGGTGTTCACAAGAGGGCCCTCCCTTTTCCCCGGGATGCGCATCACGTGGTAACTACGTCACGTTGACGTAGACACCCCGGAGGGATGGGGCAGCTTGTGCTCGGGCTGCACCAACGTCTTCGCGTGAGATCCCTTTGCAATTGACTGCACTTAGTTCGCGTGTCTGGCATCCTGGCACATCCTGCCACATTTAGCCCCAATGAGAGGAACTTGCGCCAACGTTGAGCCGAAACTTGATTTCATTTTATTAAATACTGGTATTATAAAGGCTCAGGCCCCGCTGCACGTACTAATCGTTGTGGTAGGCTTGTGCCGATTTTCAAAACTTTCGAATTTTGCCGCAAGTAGCGCACTATCCTCAAGTAGTGTTAAGAAATTTCGCAATATCTCTTATGTTCCAACCCAGGCAGCAGAACAATATTGTTCCCGCTTTGGTCCTATATTTGTAAATAATGACAACGATATTAGCCAATAACGGAAAGTGCGACGCGTCGCTATATTGGTTCACTATTGTGTGCCCATTTTGGCCTTTGCTGTGGACCCATTATTGACCAATATTAGTTCAAATTTCGAGCCAATATTTAGAGAAAAACTATCCCAATATAATCGAATATTGGTGCACATTTTGTTGCCAATATTTGCCATAGTAACTGGCCTAATATTGGTCACTATTGGTACGCGTTTTTGTGTCAGTATTAGCCGCACGAACTTCGCCAATGTTGGCTAGTATTGGTACAGATTTTCTAGCCAATATTGGCTACACCACTTTCCGCAATCTTGCTCTATATGGTTGCCCTCTCCTAGCCTATATTGGCAGCATGGACGTCTTAATATTGTCGGCACTTTGATACTTTAGACCCATGTTCCGGATAAAAAAAACAGGACGCGGGATGGCCAAAAAAACATGCTTTTCCTGCAAGGCTCGTCAAATTATGAGGCGCTGGAGAAATGCAGCCTTCTGCGTTAAGTCCTTATTTCGAACTCTTGTTGTTTCCCTTCCGCCCATTGAAAAGCATGCGGGAAGAGCCTTAGAACGCACCTGGTATCGCTGCGCCGCAGCGTTCTTTCGCATCAAAAAGTTCGTCTGCTTCCCTCGCCGTCACCATGGCAACGAACGCCGAATGAATAGAAGCTCGCACGGTACCGCCGCGTGAAGCCAGCAACAGCTGACGCCATTTTACGAACGCCGTCTGCTAGCCAAAGCCGAACGCGGTGTGTCAGATCAACCGCCTCCGCCGGTGCGCCGTTGGCAAAGACGACGAAGCTGAGACACGCCGACGGCGATCGAGCAAGCAACAACACCGCGGGACGACTGCAACGGCGGCATTTATTCGGATCAAAGGCCGGCTCCGCCGGTGCGCCGCTAGCAAAGACGACGAAGCTGAGCCACGCCGACGACGAATGGGCGAGCAACAGCACTGCGGGACGACTGCAACTGCGGCATTTATTGGGTTCAAAGGCGCGAAATAAGCAAGAACAATTTTTATTTGAATCATAACACGCGATATCCAAGTTGGGGACCACATACCTTTGCTGGGTCTTTCCTGTGAACTTTTTACAGAGACACGGGGTGCCGCATTCAAAACACAGCTCCGTTTGCAAAATATGGGGGCCCTGGAAAGGACCGTTTAGACCGCTACCAGAACCTATAACTGACGTAACGAGCACTTGACGAGCGGTTGGCGCATAAGTCGTCTTTATGCATTCAGGCGGGTGACGGGCTCAGCGCAGCGCATCCCTCGAAATCTCCGGGGCCGTCGGAATCCTCGCCCTGTCTGCGTCGGGGCTCTAGATTTTGGCGGCCGCGGCGACGAACGACTGGAATCTATCAGTGTTTCCGCGCGCCTTGTCTCTCCTCCAAAACATGAACTTTTACAAGGTGACCAGTGAAATGGTGGCTCTCGCGCCGTCCAGATGGAAGAGAGTTTTTGACGTGGGCCCAGGTGCAATCCACCGTATTGGTGTGCGCACCAGTGTCCGCGTCGACAAAGTTAAGCTTCTGGTTGACGGTGAGGTGCGTGAAGCGAGCGTCGTCTGCAAGCATGCGATAGCCAGCCCAACAATCAATGATTATTCTTGTTTCAGGGCGGACCCACTCGGCTATTAGCCCTTGCAGGGTTTTAGCGTCACGGGTCTCCACGGGAACAAAAAAGCAGCACCCGCTGCAACGCGCCACACCGCCGAAAACCCACTGGCCAGGCCTTAAATACCCGCGATGGTACTTGTGCCGACCGAACACACTCTCGTCTAGTTCTACAGTCACGCCTTCGCCACCAATCATGTCTGAATGCTTAAAGACGGCATTTACCACAACCTACCGACAAAAGCTCGCCCAATCAGTTATTGTCTTACGTGCGATATCAGCCTCCAGCTGAATGACGGCGCACGGTAGGTCCTGGCATCCGGAGGATGATTTTCAGGAGTTGGAGAAGCGTCAGGTGCGTGCCATCCTTCAAAAAGGGAACCGCTCCGTACCGAGACATCGCCTCGGCACTAAACTTTGACACCGGCTTCCTCTTGGCCACCTCACGAATCATCCACACACCGCACCGCACCCCCCCCCCCCCCCCCCCCCCCCCCCGCGTAGCCATCCGCAGATCTAGGGCGGACTTGCAGCTTGTCGTCGCAGCTTCGCACTCTGGGGGGCTATGTTGCGCTTTTTGGACTCCCAGGAGACTAGGGAGAGGGAAGTGACGTCAACGACACAGCAAACGCAGATTGGGTGTTGATTTCGTTTTCTTCTGTCAACATCCAATCTGCGTTTGCTCTAGTCGTTGACGTCACTTCCCTCTTCAAGGTCTCCTGGGAGTCCAAAAAGCGCAACATAGCACCCCTGGACACGCACGAAAACCCAGAAGCCAGGAGCAGGCCAACGCGCTAAAGCAAATTAATTGCTTCAAGAGGGTCTTTCATGGCGCCAAGAAGACGGCACAAGTTGAACGCCATGGCACTGCGATGCTCGCCTCTGGAAGAATAAAGCCAATAAAGCGCCGAGGGGGAACTGCGCGCTGCTTTGCATTTATTATATTTATTTCATCCGCCATTCTATACCTCGTGACACAATTCTAACAAACTCATTGGTTGATCGGTCGGACCACACCATCGCGTGACAAAAAAAAAAAACAAAAAAAAAAAAAAACGCCAAACGTATGTCCACGGACGGCATCGTCCCAAAGAAGGGAGCAGTCGAACCCAACAACAAAATGAAGTAACAAAGTGAATAAAAATAAAAAAAAATAAAAGAAGGGAGCCGTTGGAGTTTCGGACGGCGTCTTCTTTGATGAGAGGAGCTGCTCTGGCCAGAGCGGCCAGAGCAGCCGTGCTGCTCTTGCTGCTCGGAATATTCCTTTTTTATTCTTTTTCTTACTCTACAGGGTGCCACAACCCCTATTTGAAGCTCATTTGTTAAATTAATAACAAACAACGCGTTGGAACGGAGGAGGTAGAGAGTCTTGGCGTCAGAATTTGACGTGGCAGAAAAGAAAAGAAAATAACGAATGCACAATACATACCGTATGCCAAGACCGTTATACTCCGCGCTTGGCGAGGCCTTATGACGCAGCCAACGACCGTTAGGCTATTTATTTTGTGTCTTTATATTTTTTATCTACTTAAGTACTAGGAAAGGAAACAGGAGGTGCTTCATATATGATTCCAAAAAAATGAGAAAATATTCTTCTCACTAGGGCAGACAAAATATATAATTAAAAGGTGGGAGCAAGAAGTCCTCCATTTCTGGATTATAACGTCTACAAAACTACGAAAACTTTAAATTATATAGAGGTTTACATAATTTAGTTACCCGGTGTGTTCTACTCACACCTCTTGGTATAGCCTTGTCAGCATTGGGTATGACTTTGAACAGCCTGGCTTGTAAGTCTCGAAGTCAAGGTCAGCGACAAGGGTGCATCGAGAGCTTGCGTTTATAAGGTGCAGGTAAAGGAGCTCTCTTATCTTCTCTTTTGACGGGTACGCGTATACTACTTGCGTATTGGGGGGCGAGGTCGGGTCTCCGTATAATGTGCAGCCCGTCAGCAACTCCGTTTCGTTTGACAGTTGTCCTGTGCACATTTCAAAAAGCGGCGCCCGGCCCGTAATATATGGAAAGCGGGTCGATGTTAAATAACGCTCATTTTGCACATCAAAGCGAATGGCAGCCATAGAAATACCAACGCAGATCTTTCCCTGATGCCTATTATAGCCACGGATACTTGCGAGAAACTCGAGTGTTTTCGTCGTGACGGACTGGCAAACGCCAGTGTTAGCTTTTTGAGGTAGGAATTCGTGGGTCATGAAGAAAAAAAAGTCCACCAGGTCCGGCGACATCGAGCCTACGGTTACGTTGTCTCCGTAGGGAAGAATGAGCGTCACCAGCGCTGATAGATTGTTCAGATTCAGAAGCTTCCTCACGTTAGCGAAAAGAGCTGACAGTGTGCTGTGAACATGGAAAGGCTGGCAGGCGCCTGTGGGCACAACCCAGTGGATGGCGATCCCGTCCAGCCGAAGGTCGACCATCATAGTCACGATGTCGACGACTAGGGTGTCCATGGCCACAGGGTCTCTGCCCAGCCTTGAGAAGTGAGGACTGTCCTCGGGGTACCCGCCGAGGGCTACCAGAACCTTGGTTTGGTTCCCACTGAGGCGGTCGGAAGTATTCTTCAGCTCCGAGATGCCGTACAAGTTGTCAAATGCTGGAACTCTACTTCTTACTTGGCCATCATCGATGCTCATTGACCAATAGATGACATATGGGCAAAGGTCGAATGGTAGATGCTCCGGGAGGTAATGGAAGTCTTCCCGTTTGCGGAATCTTGAGTTGTTAAACAGACAAAAAAAAACGGAGGTTTTTTGTATCTCGCATGAAAAAATTGCTGCTATTACGGCACAGACCGTTGATGTTGTCCTCCAGGTTCACTGCACCAGAGCAATTCAACTCGACGGCTCCCAAGGGATTTACAGTTGTCCAGAGACTTGCGGTGGAACGCGTCATCAAGTCCACAGTGGTGCTGTTGCTGTTGGATGAAATCTTGTTTAAATGTGACAAGTATCCAAGGAGCACTAGGCCGATGGGAATCAACATGGTTCCCGCACTTGCGATGCAGAAGAACCACATCTTAAGGCATCTGGTGTTCTCTTCCACCTCTTCGCCGTTGAACTCCTCTTCAGTGGAGGTGAAGTTTTGTCGGAAACTGACTGGACTCGGAGCACGGGCGGTATCGGGAACTGCCCGATTCCACCTTTTAGCTGGCGAGGTGCTAATTCGAGGTGCACTGCGAGTCCGGGAGAAATCCCCTTCTTTCGCTGTTTGATGATGACTCTGCGAAGTGGGTTCGGCTCTGGCTTTTACGGAATGGGTACCGTCGCTGGCTGGTGTTCCGGTGGGGGATCTCCCGGAGAATATTGAACTCCCGCTAGTAACCTCGTACTTGTTAGCGTCTTCAGAAGTAGGGCTAACGCTCTTCATTTTCGAGTACACGGAGCCGCTTCGAGGTGCGTACAGGGACGTTCGCCAACAGCAATAGGCGCGCAAGTTAGAACAGCCGGTGCTTTGATGGCAAAAGCGCGAGGCTGGCACGAGACGTTTTCGTCTTTTTTTATGCACAATTAATGAGGACGTGCTGGGCGCGTGGCGTCAACCCAGGATCGTGTAAAGCCCCTTCATGTTTCAGAAGTAGCGCAAGGTGCCCCTATGCACGAGGCACGTGCAACGTGCAGCCCTTGGGAAGATCCAACGAGGTAGAGGGGCTTATGGCGAATTCCACTGGGCGTTTTGGATCGCGCCGGGATCAGTTGACCAGATCCGGATTGGAGCACAAGATCCGAACGGGGTCGCGCCGCCGACGGATCCTCAGTGGAACATGACCACTGCTCCGGGATCGGCGGATGCTTTCCCGTCATTCAACTGCCCGGGAATCCCCTTTTCGCGGCCGCCGCGGTCGTTTCGAAGACGTTTTCGCTACGCGGCGCTAACACGTGTTCGACGCACGAGTGGCAGGAATGGCTCAGGCGCTTCTAGCAACGATTGCCGGAATGCCCGTAGCGCGGCAAATACCTTCTCTTCTCCTTCCTGGAAAACGAACCGGCTGTCGAGCCAATGGGTAAGCAAGCGGCCATTACGAATTCTTCTGATTTCGAGACAATCTAGGAGCCCAGCCCGCGACGTGCTTCTTCTTCTTCTGAGGCGAGATGGGCGAAATCACAGTAGGCGAAATCAGGCGAGATGCCCCACGAGAAAGGAAGTCACGTGTTCGCCGAGGGCTCCGAAATCGTTGGAGCGACTTTTCTCGTGGCGAATTCCACGGGTCGTTTTGGGGCGCCGGGATCGATTTTTCCGGAGCGAGCCTATTTCACGGGGCGATCGGGATCGAGACGAACTTGTTCCACTGGTAGTTTTGGATTAGCTCCCGCTCCAGATCTCGATCTGGATCCGAGAAAAGTCGCTCCCCCGATTTTGGCGGATTCAACCGGAAGCCAGCCGGGTCAGTCTTCGGCGCACACACGTGACTTCCTTTCTCGCGGGCTTCTCGCCTGATCTCGCCTCAGAAGAAATGGTAATGGCCGCTTGCTTACCCCTTGGCTCGACAGCCGGTTCGTTTTCCAGGAAGGAGAAGAGAAGAGAAGGTTTTGCCGCGCTACGGGCATTCCTGCAATCTTTGCTAGACGCTCCTGAGCCATTCCTGCCACTCGTGCGTCGAACACGTGTTAGCGCCGCGATCTCGAAAACGTTGATGCTTGGAACTTGGAACCAGCCGCTACCAGACACCTGATTTGTTTCAAAAGTACCCAGGACGTTTTGGGGGAATGAATCGATCACATAGCGGGCGGTAGACAAGTAGACAGCGTTGAAAAATATTTATTCCACCGATTGTTATGAAGGCCGATGGTGTCGGTGTCGCAGTTTTGAAGCACTGTCAGTTCAGCTCAACACCACGTTACAAAAGACGGTTTGGGGTACTGCCGGTGCTAACGCAATTTCACAGTAGAAATAGGAATTGCATGAAAGAACCGGACAGAAACACTTCATACTGTGGCGTAAATGCCGAACATATATCAGCGATGTCACTTTCCTCGGTTAGGGCTATCTGCTTTGTCAGCGAATGAAGAACGTTTTGATACAATAAAGAGCGGAAAATACTCCCCGTGTCAAGTTTTCTAATTACAGCCACTGGTTGATGTCGTACCGTGGTAATTCCCGGCACTTCCAACGCACTAGCACTTTGTAGAGTCACATTTCCAGCGATTCCGTGCCGCATACGAACGAAGGTAAACAATCAAGATGGCGGAGTGTTCCCCGTGTTGTCCTCGCCGTCAGCGCGGTGTGACAGGGTTGTCGGACAACAAATCGGGCAACACTATTGCCGGGCGGCAGCAACATGTTGCCCGACTGTTGTTGCCGCGATGTGACAGGGTCGCCGGCAACACGACTTCCCCGTGTTGCCGGATAGATTTGTCCAACTGTCCCCTCAGTGTGACAGGACCTTTACCTCTTGGCTCGACAGCCGGTTCGTTTTCCAGGAGGGAGAAGAGAAGGTTTTGGCCGCGCTACGGGCATTCCGGCAATCTTTGCTAGAAGCTCCTGAGCCATTCCTGCCGCTCGTGCGTCGAACACGTGTTGGCGCCGCGATTGCGAAAACGTCTTCGAAACGACCGCGCCGGCCGCGGAAAGGGGATTCCCCGGCAGTCGAATGACATGAAGGCAAATGCCGATGCCGGAGCAGTGGTCATGTTCCACTGAGGATCCGTCGGCGGCGCGACCCCGTTCGGATTGTGAGCTCCATTCCGGATCTGGTCAACTGATCCCGGCGCGCTTCAAAACGCCCAGCGGAATTCGCCATCGGATCCAGATCAAGATCTGGAGCGGGAGCTAATCCGAAACGACCAGTTAAACATGTCGGTCGCAATCCCGATCGCCCAGTGAAATAGGCTCGCTCCAGAAAAGTCGATCCCGGCGCGCTCCAAAACGACCAGTGGAATTCGCCATGAGAGTGTTATGTACAAACCGCAGTGACTGCTCCTCATGGTAAGGCAACGAACAGCCAGTCATCGTGGCTCAAATCTGTGGCTCAGGAAAAGGGTCTAATAAACCCCCTTTCCTTAATGTGCCCTATCAAAAGCGTGGCACAAGTGGGAAACCCTCACTGGTCGTCTTTCTTTAGATTAATTTTTATTTCATTTATTTAGATAAGAACAAATCTCAGACGATCAACTTTCATGGTGTTGGTTTAATAACGCAACGACTCCAAGCTTCCACTGTGCGCTTTACAGCAACCATGGCTCTTGTCCTTCGCAACTAATTATAAGCAACCAGGTCCGACTTGCTGGAAACAGCGTCTCAGCTGAGACTGTGATAAAGAAAGCAATGCCAAAGCCAGCGCTCAAGCTGAACGGGACCCAAGCCGCGTCTCAAGACAGTCGCGCGTCTCACCCTTTGCACTGCTTTCTTTCACTCAGTCTCATCTGAGACGCTGTTCTAGCAAGCCGATCTAGGATCACAACTCGTGAAGTTTCCTCGCGCTTCCCTTTTATTTTTGGGAATCCCCGTAATGGAGTGTATGGAAATAAAATGAAGCGAGAGGCGTATTGCTGCCCTGACATGTTCTTCTATGACCGGGCAAGAGAGCCGTTTGCTTGTGGCCTTCACTCTCGCCGAGGAGCATTGGGACTTCTTTAGTCGCGTAGGGGTGCGACCACACAACCGTGCCCAACGCCGCCTGAGTCATCCTGAACCACTGTTTCCCGAGCACTGCGATTAAGAGTGTGTGCAATTTTACTTGTTTAAAATAACTGTAGTGAGCCAATTGGAATGATTTTCGAATTACAATAATTAAATTCTTGTCTATACAGGGTGTCACAAAAGAAAATTTACACGGTTTTTTTTACCGCAAAAATAAACTAGACATCGCCAAACGCTCATTCTCCACCCAAAGGTAAAGCTAGCGGTCACAACCAGATGCCAAAGTTTCAGCCCGATCCGATAATTTAATCAAAAGTTATAAGTGATTTTCTGAAAATTTCAACGGGAAAATGGAGCCCAGTTTTGCCCGTTTTCAGTTCCTGGTGCCATAGAGCCCCATGTGTTTGAAAACTCCGTCGGCCGCCATTTTCCCATTGAAATTTTTATAAAATCATAACTTTTGATTAAGTTATCGGATCGGGCTGAAACTTTAGCATCTGGTTGTGACCTTTAGCTCTACCTTTGGGCGGAGAATGAGCGTTCGGCGATGCCTAGTTTTTTTTGCGGTAAAAAAGATGGTGTAAATTTTCTTTTGTGACACCCTGTAGTATGTTGTTCACTTCTTTTTTCATTGTTGTGGACGACACGAAACGTCAAATATATTCTGGGTATACTCCATCTAATAAGACAAAAAACTTAAAGGAAAATTCAGTCAATATTATCTGAAAGAATATTTCAAGGACTCTCCTCCGATTTTTATCTGTGATGCTTTCGGTGCGCGTTCAGTCACGCTCTTCTCAGCATCGCAGCACTGGCGGAGGCTATAATGCAGGATATAAGAAGTTTCTAGTTAGTTGAAAATCACCATCCGCGGCACATAAGAACGCACCGAAATGGCCGCGGACACTAACGCTGGCTAGATGGCGCCACAGTATTCAAAATGGCCCCTTTCACGATATAACGGTCTATAGGACAATATTAAGACGTCCATGCTGCCAATATAGGCTAGGGGAGGGCAACCATATAGGGCAAGATTCCGGAAAGTGGTGTAGCCAATATTGGCTAGAAAATCTGTACCAATACTAGTCAACATTGGCGAAGTTCGTGCGGCTAATACTGACACTAAAACGCGTACCAATAGTGACCAATATTAAGCCAGTTAGTATGGCAAATATTGGCAACAAAATGTGCACCAATATTCGATTATATTGGGATAGTTTTTCTCTAAATATTGGCTCGAAATTTGAACTAATATTGGTCAATAATGGGTCCACAGCAAAGGCCAAAATGGGCACTCAATAGTGAACCAACATAGCGACGCGTCGCACTTTCCGATATTGGCTAATATCGTTGTCCTTATTTACCAATATAGGACCAAAGCGGGACCAATATTGTTCTGCTGCCTGGGTTGGAACATACGAGATATTGCGAAATTTCTTAACACTACTTGAGGATAGTACGCTACTTGCGGCAAAATTCGAAAGTTTTGAAAATCGGCACAAGCCTACCACAACGATTAGTACGTGCAGCGGGGCCTGAGCCTCTATAATACCAGTATTTAATAAAATTAAATCAAGTTTTGGCGCAATGTTGGCGCAAGTTCCTCGCATCGGGGCTAAATGTGGCAGGATGTGGCAGGATGCCAGACACGCGAACTAAGTACAGTCAATTGCAAAGGGATCCCACGCGAAGACGTTGGTGCAGCCCGAGCACAAGCTGCCCCATCCCTCCGGGGTGTCTACGTCAGCGCGGCACCGCGGAAAAAACGTGACGTAGTTACCACGTGATGCGCATCCCGGGGAAAAGGGAGGGCCCTCTTGTGAACACCCCTTAACAACTACAGTCTGACAATACGAGATATACAAATTTCTGCCTTACCATTTCTCAACCCAAACAAGAAATGCCCATGAGAGGCAAGTGTTTGAACGAACTCAGAAAACCACAGACTCACAAATGAATGCACTCCTCCTCGTGCCTGGTTTATATTTTATCAGAAGTACTAGGAAAGGAAACAGGAGGTGGTTCATAAACGATTTCCAAAAAAGAGAAAATATTCTTCTCTCTAGGGCAGACCAAATATATAATTAGGGGTATGAACAAGAAGTCCTCCATTTCTGGCAGATAACTTCTACGAAACTACGAAAAATTTAAATAATATTCAGGTTTACATAATTTAGTTACCCGGTGTGTACTACTCACACCTCTTGGTATACCTTTGTCAGCATTGGGTATGACTTTGAACAGCCAGGCTTGTAAGTCTCGAAGTCAAGGTCAGCGACAAGGGTGCATCGAGAGCTTCCGTTGGAAAGGTGCAGGTGAAGGAGATCGTTTATGATATCTGCTGACGGGTACGCGTATAGTACAGTCGTTCGGGATTGCACGTTCGGATATGCGTACATTGTGCATCCCAACAACCAGTTCGTTTCGTCTGGTAGTTGTCCTGTGCACCCTTCGAAAAGCGGCGCCCGGCCCGGAATATAAGGAAAGCGGGTCGATGTTAAATAACGATCCTCTCGCAAATCAAAGCGGATGGCAGCCATAGAAATACCGACGCAGAGCTTTCCCTGATGCTTATTATAACCGGGGATACTTGTGAGAAACTCGAGTGTTTTCGTCGTGACGTCCTGGCAAACGCCAAGGTGAGGTTTTTCCGGTAGAACCTCGTGGGTCATGAAGAAAAAAAAGTCCACCAGGTCCGGCGGCATCGAGCTTACGGTTACGTTGTCTCCGTTGGGAAGAATGAGCGTCATCAGCGCTGATAGATTGTTGAGATTCAGAAGCTTCCTCACGTTAGCGAAAGAAGCTGACAATGTGCTGTGAACGTCGAAAGGCTGGCAGACGCCCGTGGGCACAACCCAGTGGATGGCGATCCCGTCCAGCCGAAGGTCGACCATCATAGTCACGATGTCGACGACTAGGGTGTCCATGGCAACAGGGTCTCTTCCCAGCCTTGAGAATTGAGGACTGTCTTCGGGGTACCCGCCGAAGGCTACCAGAACCTTGGTTTTGTTCCCACTGAGGCGGTCGGAAGTATTCTTAAGCTCCGAGATGCCGTAGAGCGTGTCAAATGCTGGAACTCAACTTCTTACTTGGCCGCCCTCGATGCTCATTGACCAATAGATGACCTATGGACAAAGGTCGAACGGTAGATGCTCCGGGAGGTAATGGAAGTCTTCGTGTTTGCGGAACCTTGAGTTGTTAAACAGACAAAAAAAAACGGAGGTTCTTTGTATGTCGCATGAAAAAATTGCTTCTATTACGACACAGACCGTTGATGTTGTCCTCCAGGTTCACTGCACCAGAGCAATTCAACTCGACGGCTGCCAAGGGATTTACAGTTGTCCTTGGACTTGCGGTGGAACGCGTCATCAAGTCCACAGTGGTGCTGTTGCTGTTGAATGAAATCTTGTTTAAATGTGACAGGTATCCAAGGAGCACCAGGCCGATGGGAATCAACATGGTTCCCGCACTTGCGATGCAGAAGAACCACATCTTAAGGCACCTGGTGCTCTCTTCCACCTCTTCGCCGTTGAACTCCTCTTCAGTGGAGGTGACGTGTTGTCGGAAACTCACTGGACTCGGAGAATGGGCGGTATCGGGAACTGCCCGATTCCACCTTTTAGCTGGCGAGGTGCTAATTCGAGGTGCACTGCGATTCCGGGAGAAATCCCCTTCTTTCGCTGTTTGATGATGACTCTGCGAAGTGGGTTCGGCTCTGGCTTTTACGGAATGGGTACCGTCGCTGGCCAGTGTTCCGGTGGAGGATCTCCCGGAGAATATTCAACTCCCGCTAGTAACCTCGTACTTGTTAGCGTCTTCAGAAGTAGGGCTAACGCTCTCCATTTTCGAGTACACTGAGCCGCTGCGAGGTGCGTACAGGGACGTTCGCCAACAGCAATAGGCGCGCAACTTGGAACAGCCGGTGCTTTGATGGCAAAAGCGCGAGGCTGGCACGAGACGTTTTCGTCTTTCTTCATGCACATTTAATGAGGACGTGCTGGGCGCGTGGCGTCAACCCAGGATCGTGTAAAGCCCCTTTATGTTTCAGAAGTAGCGCAAGGTGCGCCTATGAACGAGGCACGTGCAACGTGCAGCCCTTGGGAAGATCATAGCGGCACGCGTGACCTTCCCAAGGAAGATCACGCGTGCCGCTATGATCTTGGTTCCGCTATGTTCCGCCGCTATGTTTTTGGCCAGCGGCATAGTGCCGCTATGTTCTTGGCCAGCGGCACGCGTGGCCAAGAACGCGTGAAAGGAATTCGTTGAAATTTTATCAGAATGAAGTTGTGTTTACAGGAAAACGGGTGGCGTTGCATTTCTAATATTTCATATGCTGAGTTCCTATGTTTACCAGGAACATTCCCTTAAATTTTGTTGCTGCATCATGATGTAAAAGTGACTTACGAGACTTCAAAATAGCATAAAAAAGACTTTTTTGAATAAATATTATAAAATGTGACTGAGCTAACTAAGAAAAACACGTGTACACGGAACTAGACCAGTCCTTCATCTATTCAATAAAAAAAAAAAATGAAAGCCGCTTACAACTCCCTGTAACGCCGAATTAGAGCGCAGCTCTTGAGGAGGAGGAGGGAAGGGCACTGGGGGGGGGGTTAAACTAACCAGGGGGGGTCACGTTACCTTGGGGGTCACGTGACCCCCAATGCCGATGATGTCATCACTGACGTCACTGATGACGTCATCAGTGACGATGACGATGCGGGTACCGATGACGTCATTAGTGACGTCACTGATGACTTCACCAGTGATGATGACGATGACGATGCGAATGTCGGTGACGTCATCAGTGACGTCGCTGATGACGTCATCTGTGATGATGACGATGACGATGCGGATGCCGGTGACGACATCAGTGACGTCACTGATGACGTCATCAGTGGTGATGACGATGACAATGCGGATGTCGGTGACGTCATCAGTGATGATGACGATGACGATGTGGATGCCGGTGACGTCATCAGTGATGATGACGATGACGATGTGGATGCCGGTGACGTCATCAGTGATGATGACGATGACGATGTGGATGCCGGTGACGTCATCAGTGATGATGACGATGACGATGCGGATGCCGGTGACGTCATCAGTGATGATGACGATGTGGATGCCGGTGACGTCATCAGTGATGATGACGATGACGATGTGGATGCCGGTGACGTCATCAGTGACGATGACGATGCGGATGCCGGTGACGTCATCAGTGATGACGATGACAATGTGGATGCCGGTGACGTCATCAGTGATGATGACGATGACGATGTGGATGCCGGTGACGTCATCAGTGATGATGACGATGACGATGTGGATGCCGGTGACGTCATCAGTGACGATGACGTCATCGGGGGGTCACGCGACATCGGCGGGGGTCACGTGACCTCGAGGAGGGGGCCACGTGACTTCGGGGGGTCACGTGACCCCCCACGAGGTCACGTGACCTTGGTGGGGGGCTCGCGCGGTGCATTATGGGACATTTCCCATGATGCACCGCGCGGTTACGCCGACGCCGACGGCGACGGCGACGGCGACGCCGACGCCGACGGCGAGGCCGCTCAAGCCGGAAACGGGCCCCTAAGAGCTGCGCTCTAAAAAGTGAAAGCCGTTTACAAATCCCTGTAACGCCGAATTGGAGCGCAGCTCTTGAGGAGGAGGAGTGAAGGGTACTGAGGGGAGGGTAGACCCCTCCTCCTTCTCCTCCTCCTCCCCTCATTCTTTAATATGCTCCGGGGGGGGGGTGTCAAGTGACTTCGGGGAGGGGGGTCACGGGACCTCGGGGAGGCGTGACCTGGGAGTCACGTGACCTTAGGTGTCACTTGGGAGTCGCCTCAAGGTCACGTGACCCCCAAGGTGACCCTCACGTGACCTCAGGGGGTCACATGGGAGTCACCTTGGGGTCACGTGACCTTGAGATGACCTTGGGAGGGGTCACGTGACCTCGGGGGTCACATGACCTTGGGGAGGAGACCACGTGACCTCAGAGGGGTCACGTGACTTCAGAGGGGTCACGTGACCTTCAAAAGGTCACGTGTGGTCATCTTGGGGTCACGTGACCTTGAGATGACCTTGGGAGGGGTCACGTGACTTTGGGGGTCACGTGATCCCAATATGACCCCACGTGACCCCCAAGGTCACGTGACGTTGGGGGTCACGTGACCTTGAGATGACCTTGGGAGGGGTCACGTTACCTTGGGGGTCACGTGACCTTGGGATGACCTTGGTTACGCCGACGCCGACGGCGACGCTGACGCCGCTCAAGCCGGGAACGGGCCCCCAAGAGCTGCGCTCTAAAATAAGAACGCGTCATGGATGCATTACAAGTCTAGAAACTTGGAATGCATGGAGGTATATGTCTTTGAAACTGTCAAAACCTGCACTTTTTGTTTTCTCATTGTGCGTTAAGTTTTGAAACATGCGTATCATATTTTGCACTGCAAGAGTGATGATAAATTAACAATTTGTTTGCAAAAAAAAAAAAAAAAAAAAAAAACGGAATACGTAACACGCGCACAGACGCGACATTTGCACCGGAAACCGGAGCCTTAACACAGCTGCCACCGGTATTATAGTCGGGGCCGTGGAACCGCCGCCTTAACGAAGCCGAGTTATTTTAAAGGCCGAAGACCACTTCTTGCTTTTAAACTTTCCCTTCTTTCTCCACTTCCTCCCTACCCCCTCTTTAGTCGCCACTGGACACTGGATAAAGCTTCGTGTCAGGACCGTGATTCCTGCAAGTTACGAACATGGTCAAAAATCGGGCACAAAGAGACGAAGACAAACGAGGAAGGAACACAGAGCACAGACAGGCGCGCACTCACAACTCTGGTATACTAAGCGAAGAAAAGATAGATGAAGCACGATATATGACAGGGGGCAACGGCACCAGGGGGTAAGCAATTCAGTCATAGTCACATGTTCGCAAGAAGCGAACATTTGACTGCCACAAATCGTGCTTCATTTTTTTTCTTCACTAAATATATCAGAGTTGTGAGTGCACGCCTGTCTGTGTTCTGTGTTCCTTCCTCGTTTGTCCTCGTCTCTTTGTGCGCGGTTTTTAACCATGTTCAACGCTTCCCATCTCGCCCGGCTTACTACTCTACTACAGTAACGAATACTCTCCTCGCAGTAAAGCAAAACGCTGCTCCAGGGGCACATACGACTTCACGCACATCGCACTCGCAAAACTCATCCACACGGTGGCGATTCTTGATCGATGCCCAATCGTGCGAAGGCACAGAGGCGCAGTACGATTCGGCGCGCAAAAGAACGTTTGATCACGCCGCGCGACCGCCGAAACTTCTTTCCGATGAGTTGTGCCGTTTTCCCGCGGCGCTGCGCTTTCGTAAAAATTTACACCTTTCTTTAAAGGCAGGTCTCACCATCGTCACAGGGGTTTACGACGAACGAACAAGGACGAACAAGTGCAAAACACGTCTTCAGCACGCTGCGTCCACCTTGTGGAACGCTCGCAAAAACACGATTTCGCTGCATGCCAGATGGCCGTTAGGTGGCGCTGCGGTGACCAATCGGGGATGCGCGTTTCAGGAAATTGTCATAGACACCAGTGGAGTATCCCAATCTCAACCGCCGGCACCTCGCTGAGCAAAATCTGTGAAGTTGCCAGACACGCGAACTAAGTACAGTCAATTGCAAAGGGATCCCACGCGGAGGCCGGGGGGGGGGGGGGGGGGGGGGGGCCGTTGGTGCCGCCCGAGCACAAGCTCCGTCATCCCTCCGGGATGTCTACGTCAGCGCGGCACCGCGCAAAAAAGCGTGACGTTGGTACCACATGATGCGCATCCCGGGGTGCAAAGGGGGGGATTATTCCCCTTGTGAACACCCCTTAACATTTACAGTCTGACAATTCGAGATATACAAATTCCCGTCTTACCATTTCTCAACCGAAACAAGAAATGCTCTTGAGAGGCAAGTATTTGAACGAACTCAGAAAACCACAGACGCACAAATGGATGCACTGCTCCTAGTGCCTGCTGTATATTTTATCAGAAGCACTAGGAAAAGAAACAGGAGGTAATTCATATACGATTCTAAAAAAAATGAGAAAATATTTTTCTCTCAAGGGCAGACAAGATATGTACTTAAGGGTATCAGCAAGAAGTAGTCCATTTCTGGAAGCTAACTTCTACAAAACTACGAAAACTTCAAATTATATAAAAGTTTTTTTCTAATTTAGTTAGCCGGTGTGTACTACTCACACCACTTCGTATAGCCTTGTCAGCATTGGGTATGGCTTTGAACAGCCCGGCTTGTAAGTCTCGAAGTCAAGGTCAGCAACAAAGGTGCACCGAGAGCTTGGGTTTGTTAGGTGCAGGTAAAGGAGCTCTCTTATCTTCTCTTTTGACGGGTACGCGTATACTGCATCCGTATTGTTTGGCGAGTTCGGGTCTCCGTATAATGTGCAGTTCTCATATTTGTATTCTAACGGTAGTTGTCCTGCGCACAATTCGAAAAACGGCGCCCGGCCCGTAATATAGGGAAAGCGGGTTGATGTTAAATAACGACCAGTTTTCTCATCAAAGCGGATGGCTGCCATAGAAATACCAACGCAGATCTTTCCCTGATCCCTATTATAGCCAGGAATACTTGTGAGAAACTCGAGTGTTTTCGTCATGATGGACTGGCAAACATCAGTGTTAGCTTTTTCCGGCAGGAATTCGTGGGTCATGAAGAAAAAAAAGTCCACCAGGTCCGGCGGCATCGAGCCTAAGGTTACGTTGTCTCCGTAGGGAAGAATAAGCGTCACCAGCGCTGATAGATCGTTCAGATTCAGAAGCTTCCTCACATTAGCGAAAAGAGCTGACAGTGTGCTGTGAACATGGAAAGGCTGGCAGGCGCCTGTGGGCACAACCCAGTGGATGGCGATCCCGTCCAGCCGAAGGTCGACCATCATAGTCACGATGTCGACGACTAGGGTGTCCATGGCCACAGGGTCTCTGCCCAGCCTTGAGAAGTGAGGACTGTCCTCGGCGTACCCGCCGAGGGCTACCAGAACCTTGGTTTTGTTCCCACTGAGGCGGTCGGAAGTATTCTTCAGCTCCGAGATGCCGTACAACATGTCAAATGCTGGAACTCTACTTCTTACTTGGCCGCCCTCGATGCTCATTGACCAATAGATGACGTATGGACAAAGGTCGAATGGTAGATGCTCCGGGAGGTAGTGGAAGTCTTCGTGTTTGCGGAACCTTGAGTTGTTAAACAGACAAAAAAAACGGAGGTTCTTTGTATGTCGCATGAAAAAATTGCTGCTATTACGGCACAGACCGTTGATGTTGTCCTCCAGGTTCACTGCACCAGAGCAGTTCAACTCGACGGCTGGCAAGGGATTTAGAGTTGTCCTTAGACTTGCGGTGGAACGCGTCATCAAGTCCACAGTGGTGCTGTTGCTGTTGGATGAAATCTTGTTTAAATGTGACAGGTATCCGAGGAGCACCAGGCCAATGGGAATCAACATGGTTCCCGCACTTGCGATGCAGAAGAACCACATCTTAAGGCATCTGGTGTTCTCTTCCACCTCTTCGCCGTTGAACTCCTCTTCAGTGGAGGTGACGTGTTGTCGGAAACTGACTGGACTCGGAGCACGGGCGGTATCGGGAACTGCCCGATTCCACCTTTTAGCTGGCGAGGTGCTAATTCGAGGTGTACTGCGAGTCCGGGAGAAATCCCCTTCTTTCGCTGTTTGATGATGGCTCTGCGAAGTGGGTTCGGCTCTGGCTTTTACGGAATGGGTACCGTCGTTGGCCAGTGTTCGGGTGGAGGTTCTCCCGGAGAATATTGAACTCCCACTAGTAACCTCGTACTTGTTAGCGTCTTCAGAAGTAGGGCTAACGCTCTCCATTTTCGAGTACACTGAGCCGCTGCGAGGTGCGTACAGGGACGTTCGCCAACAGCAATAGGCGCGCAAGTTGGAACAGCCGGTGCTTTGATGGCAAAAGCGCGAGGCTGGCACGAGACGTTTTCGTCTTTTTTCATGCACATTTAATGAGGACGTGCTGGGCGTGTGGCGTCAACCCAGGATCGTGTAAAGCCAACACTGTCTAGGTGGTGTTGGTAAAGCCCCTTCATGTTTCAAAAGTAGCGCAAGGTGCGCCTATGCACGAGGCACGTGCAACGTGTCGCCCTTGGGAAGATCATAGCGGCACAGCCACTGATCTCTATTGTAGTAGGCTGGATCGCGGACCGCGGCCTCGGCAGCTGGGGCCGAGTGTCGCCACCGGCAGCCATTGATTGACACCAGCCAATGCATGGTGCTCTATGGGAAGAACGAGAAAAAGTGCCGTTTCCCCCGTTTCTGAGCTGTCGTCGGCACTGAAACTTTTTGGCTGCTTTTCGATAAGTCCGTCAAATAGCTTGCGTACAAACATTAAAACTGACAGCCCCCGCGGTTCTTATAAATAAATATTTTGTGGTCGAGAGTGACTCCGCTGTAGTGCAGATCAATGAGGCGAGAGTCAGCTAGAGTTACCGCGGAATGGCGGTTTGGCGGTTTCGTTCAGTTCGGTTTAGCAGACGACAGGCTCGAAGAGTTTGCTACGCGGAATTCGCTCACTCCCGGAAAGTCACAGTCGAGATGGGACTTCTTTGTCATTCATCAACTTCTGGGCTTCCCCGAGGACGGTTTCATTGACGGCAAGTTCCGTGGTTTACTCCACTACGAGAGCAAGCTTGCCAGCTCAGCCGTAGGTGCTCTGGTACGTTTGATCTTTTTAATCGATGTCCAAACCTTTGACAAACACCGATTCGATTTCCAAACACCCAACATAAGGTGGCAGCACACCATAAAATACACGCCTCCGAGCACAGCGTACATGCTTCAATATTCTTACTTTTGTGCGTTTCTCCCATAGACTTGTGCGTATTGCCTGGTGTCAAGCAATGGCCGTTGGTGGCGACACCGACGGGCTCCCGATCCGCGATCCAGCCTACTACAATAGAGATCAGTGGGCACAGCGCAGCACTGAGCTAGATTTCATACTCCGTGTTCCAAGCTGAAGTGGCGCGCGGCACGTGTCTTGAGCATTTTCACAACAATGAATGGCGCCACTTTTTCGAGGATAGAGGGGCTTTAGGACCCTGGGTTCAATTCTAACCCCTGCCCGTTTCGATCTGAATTAGCATTGTGTCGGCGCGCGCTCGTGCATCATTATATTGTTTATATTGTATTCTAAATCTACGCTTTGCTAGCGGAATTTTTCGCGGTCACTTTGAAACATGCATTCAGCTCACGCCCGTCGGGCCCCCTTTCCCCCGAGTATGATCTAGTAAAATTTGTTATTACTCCGTGGTGCACGTTAGAGGCCCTGAGGCCTTCAGGCCTAAGGGCCTTTAAGGCTGTAGGGAACTGGCTGAATGTTTCATGTACAGGTGACGGACAAGTTGCGCTAGAGGCAGACTAAAGGCTCTGTTATACTCCGGCGCGCGCGCAGGCGAACGCCGGCCGAAGTCGGCTACGTCACGTCAGTCACGCCGCGCGCGTCAAAAATTCGCCCTCTTTATACTCCGGCGTCCCTGGCGACTCCCGCGGCTGTGCTTCGGTGGGCCGCCGGCGTAGCGCATGCGCAGAACCTGACTACGAGGGCACGTTTCCTGCGAGAGTGCGCCACTTCCGGTTCCTTTTCGTTTCGAATACCAGACGAAAATTCTCGCGCTTCTTGAGCGCCAAGTTCGAGCGATGGCGTGGACGTACCTTGCACGAAGAAAACTCGCGCTTGCACTGTTGGTGCACCGCCTGCACCGCAAGCGTAGGCGGTCAATGTACATATGGTACATCTTTGACAAATGCCCGGTCTACGGTACTCAAGCTTCCTAGTGTTGTAGACACACGGGTGAGGACGAATTCCCTCGATCAGCTTTTCAACCGACCGAGTCCGATTCTTCAAACATGGGGGGGGGGGGGGCGGGGGGGGGGATGTGGTGTATAAAACGGGAAAGGGGGTTTAATGATGACGCCACACGGAATGGTGCTCCTGTCGTCTGCTATTGCTCGTATTCGCCGCACTTCCCGCGCGAGGGCTGCCGGGAGCCAGCGCGTGATGCATCCTGGTCCGGCGCCGCTGGCGCGGCTGGCGCGGAATACGGCCTCCATTTTGGCGCCGAGGCGGTTAGGCTGCGTCGAACGCCGCCGGTCGCGTCGGTTACGCCAAGACGCCGGAGCGTCGGGTTTTCGCCGACGTGGCGTCGCTGTGACGCGCTCGCACGCGCTCACGCGTTACGTCGGAGTATAACAGAGCCTTAAGTCTCGGCTGTCCAAACATGCATACAACATAAATACTTAGGAGTTGCTAGAATAGTAAGTAAGTACATAAAAAAAAAACGCCGATGATATGGCGACTCAACAGTTTCCTTGGAAAAATCTGTAAAGTGACTAAAGTCGGTTACAAGTCAAGAAGGTAGCGGCAAATGCCCCTCAAAACGAACCTTGTATCCCTCCGCCACCAATCGCATCCCGTTGTTTCCGTGACGTCATGACCTGCCCGAACCAATCTTGTTCTGGCAAATGAATATTTTCAACTACGGCTGCCGGGCAGATTCTCTACGACTCCAGTATCGTGCAGCAATTATTCTGTATTTTAATGCAGTTTTTCACTTTTCCGAGCATACGTCGCTAAGTCGTAACCGCGTCCACTTTTATTCGCAATAGGTTCTGCGCGACAGCGTGATAATCCTGCGATAGCATTGCCACCGAAAAGTTCGATGCGGAAGTAAGGCCTAGCATCGTACAGACGTCGAACGCCGTCTGCTCCTCTGCCTCAGGTTGCGCCTCAACATTGTGACGGCATCGGCTTTTCTTCGCAGTGGTTTCCGTGGAGCGACGTTAAAATGCAGCGGTCACCATACTCTCCTTTATAAGTGTAATGGGCTGTGCGGGAGGGGCGGAAGTGAACCGCGAACACAGTCAGTGTCTTCACCCGTTTTCGACCGTATCTTTGCTGGCGTTAATAAATAGTCTGTCTACTGAAATGACGCCTTCGAAGCAGTATGCATTCATCTGTGAAACGTGGCGTCCTTGTCAAGTTTCCGCGTCGCAATCAGCTGCACAATAATCTATGACTGAGATAGTACCCGCGGTGCACCCTCGTTCGTAATAGTGAGCTGTTACATACATGTGACATACAAATGATAAAGCCAGTGATGCGTATGTTACAAACATTTAATTGATGTTGTTTTGGACGTTAAGAAGCTGATGTCTTTTTTCGGAAAAAATATCAGAGAATTTGAGGGATGCAGATTTGGTTCTCTCAAATGCTTCCGAACATTCTTCTTGCTTTCAGGGGCCCTGTCAGTCGTATGTTTATGCTTCGAAACCCAGGTACGTGACGTGTGTACCCCCACTTTCTTCGCGTCGCGGCCTGACGTATTACCGGTAAACACGCACCAACTTTTCTGATTTACTTTAGAAGGAAAATTTGTCCACAATATGGGATCGCAGCATTGGTTTAATAATTTGTAAAATATAAAAATTATGTCAATAAAAATTGATTGCTAGTGCAGCTTCCCATTTCATGAGTTGTGGCTTTCTTCTATGCGAAATATTTGTTAAAATAAAAAAATTTAAAACATGCTGAATACTCAGATGTCCTGATCTTGGTCCGAATGCAAGTGGCAGAATGATTTGTCTTTATAACAATAAAATCAATTATGTTTAAATCAAGAAAAAGCTCAAACCGCCTAATTACCTTTCTGGTGTATGTTTATTTCTGCATTATACTAGGCCGTAGCCAAGAACGAGCTCCTTAGAGTCTGCTATCATCATTCTGGTCTACCTTGGCAAAGACAGACTCGTGTAAAAACATACTGAAGTTCTTGGAGGCAACTTCGCTGTCCTCATTGTCACAGCTTCCATGGAACCATCGGAAAGAAGGGTCTCTGTCGTTTCATCAACACATATTTCATCAACTTTTTACGACTCTTGTTTCATCGATACTACCACACCGTGCCGTGAAGTTTCATCGACACACAAATTTCACGCTGTAAAAACATTTGGTTGCGCGTTTATCACTGGTGCACATGTTAAACTATCCGACCCACCTAGTTCACGATGTTTTTCGGCAACAGTCTCCAACAGTTCATTACAAAAATGTGGACTTACCCAGCCCACTTGTACATGCCGCTTCGCAGCAGCGTATAAGGGTGGTCCTGCCCTCGTGCATGTACCCGTACCCTTGCTCACCAACAAACCACCGCACCCCTAACCAAACAAAAATGCTGTCGACGAAACATAGCAAGATATGTTGACGAGCGAGTGTCAATGAAAGAATCTGTTGATAAAACGTCGTACCTTTGATGAAACGAACTATCGGAGAAATGTCATTTGATGAAATGAGTGGCACCACACAAGAAGCTCCTTTTCGAGCCGCGTTACTTTAACACTATCGCAGTCATCATTTCCAGATACCCATTTCCCGACAAAATGCACTCTAAATAAAAAAAAAAGAAAATGAATTTCACGTTTCTCTGCTGTTAAAGTTCACGACCTGGAATTGGATAAGGAGCCATCAGGCAAATTTGAAATGGTTCTGGACTGGACAAAATGGACTCGTTATCGGCGTTATTGGTGCAAAATTATGACGAGTACAACGGGCTCGGGCCTGAGACCTAAGGGTTAACGTGGGGCGACTCAAGCCGAGGGATATGGCGAGTGCACACCGACTGTGGGAAGCGACCACCTACCTATCTGATCTCGTTGCAAGCCTTAGACCTCAACCTTCAAGGAGCTCTGCATGATTCGTCGTATGGGATAACGTCTTAGCAGCCCATTAGACTGATCCTAAAATTCTGCTCCACCAGTACATCCCCAGGCCTTCCTGGAAGCGACCCACTTGATTCCGGTACGAGAAAAGACCCCAAATCATGACCTGCGCTATATATTTTACCTCTGGGTCAGTTGATGGTGGCAGTACAGCAGCACCAACGGAAAAGGCGATTACGCCTGTTACAGGCTATAGTATCACAAAACTTAGAAATACCTCCATTTATTCTAAACCAGTCTTAGAAGCCACCCAAGCACTCAAAAACGACCTTTCAGTACTTCACAACTCTGTCCTCAGCAACAAGTCTGCCTGCAATCGTGCATTGTGGTTCTTATCGGCTCCAAAAAGGTTTGATTTAATCCTCTACAATGCGCTAGTCCGGGAGGCTCAAAACTCAGGTCTCTATGGAGACCTCTTCACTTCATCACAGCGTTTCTGCAAGACGGACGATGTCAAGCTTGAATCGAACTGAACTAGGCCCCGTTACCGGCGTTGGCATTCCCCAGATCTCCGTCCTCTCACCAATCCTTCATCAGTGTTGCAGCCGTCTTTTCCTCACGTCAAGCAATCGGTGCTGTTTTTACGATATATTTCAAGCGAGTACAATGACACCTCTGAAATTCTCAGAGTGAACTCGGTCGTGTGAATGGTCACCAACGTCCAGTTTATGCTTCGAAACATATCATTGGCAGTTAGATGTAGCTTTTACAGTGCTGACGCACGTTATTGTTATTCTTAGAGTGGCCTCGGTCGTCTGAATGACCACCGATGTCCAGTTTATGCTTCGAAACAGATCATTAACAGTTATTCTGCCCGGAGTGCGGAAGCACGTTATTGTAATTTTCAGAGTGGCCTCGGTCACGGTCCTGTGAATGGCCACCGACATCGTGTTTATGCTTCGAACCAGATCATTGGCAGTTAAAGCTAGCTGCCCACAGTGCTGACGCACGTTGTTGTTATTCTCAGAGGGGCCTCGGTCGTCTGAATGACGACAGGCGTCCCCTTTAGACTTCAAAACCTGGCACTGGTACTGGTACTGCGATTTCACTCTCCGCTGTGCTAACACATGGTTTTATTGTTCCCAGAAGCCTCAGTCGTGCGAATGGCCGGAGACGTCCCATGTATGCTTTAAAGCAGAGCACTGGCATGTGATCTTAGACAGAAAAAGCGCTTAGTTGCAATCAAAATTCTATTTGTTGCGTATATCAAAGATGTTTAGACAGCGGGAAGGGCCAAAATGGCATCTGATGTCTTTGCGGTAGATGGGCTGCAAACTTTTGTTTTCAAGGAGTTGAAATCTATACTGGTGATTCATGGCACAGTGCAATGTATAGACTAGCTTATAGATTATCGCAACCAAATAAGAAGTTTGTCTGGTGGCTGCATATTGAAATGCTATACGTCAACGAGCAGAGAAGCATGACAACATGAGACACGGGAGGTTAGTGTTGGACAAGAACAACAATCCGATTATAAACATACGAGTGGTCCTTAAAAGGACCGTTTTGTGTTCCGAGATGTTCCACGCTGTCTCCATAGTGGTGGTGTTAAGCTTCGCTAGGGGGCTCGACACCAGACAGGTCACTCTCGTATGGGGTGTCGTCTCCATCCAGCTGAATGACGATGGGCTGGATGTGGGCACTTGTGGCACCGCCTCGTCGGGACGTTGCTTCAATGTCAATAACGTGCCTGACAGCATTAATCCAGTTGTTCGTGGTGACCTTGTGTACTTCTTCCTTGAGGAGTGTCCCCACGTCGACAATCTTGAACGTCGTGTTTCGGGCAGCAACGCCGTTCTTGATCTGCACCCATATCAGTTCAATGGGGTTGAACTCGCAGTGATACGGTGGGAGCCTGACCAGAGTGCAGCCAGCCGTTTCGGCAGCACTGTCCACACAATACTTTAGGTGCTGTGGCTTCACCGAGGCCACAATGTCGAGCAGCTGCTTCTTCAGCATCTTGGGAGTCCCATGAAATTTTCTGAGACGTCAGCCACAAACTAAAAGATGTAGCAGGATAAAGGCTATCTTCCGATATGTAGATGATTTTTTTATTCTGTGCAACACTGAAGTGAATGAAGAAGAGGATGGGTCAAAAGCAAAAGTTACACAGTGCTTCCAAGAATGTTGCCCCGAATTGGATTTCACGCATGAATTACCCGTTGAAAATTCCATCAGGTTCCTTGACCTGGTGCTTCAGTTCAAAGAAGGCCATGCGTGCTGGAGATATGAGCCGTGCTCGTGCCAAGGGTTTCTTCCATACAACTCGGGGCATTCGAAAAACATAAAGAGGGAGTGTTGCCACAGCTGCTCTTATTTCCACCTTAAAGAATTCATGTCACCATCAACTTGAACCAAGTTTTGAAACCCAGATAAAGCGTCTACGTGAGTCTGGTTATCCAGAGTCTCTCCTGGTGACCGTCTCTGAAACCATTTGCCAGAAGTTGAAACGTGAGCATGCAGCTTATGAGGCTTCATCGCAAGCTACAAATCGAAGAAACGTTGCGGTCATACCCTACATCCATGGACTCACACACAACCTAAAAAAAATTGCCGGGAGGCATAATATTCGTGTTGTGTGCTCGGCACCGAGCAAGGCCTACTCCATGTGCCGCAGAACTAATCGAAAAACAAATCAAGAGAAGAAGCAATGCACCATTGCTCACAGGACGCATTACTCCCCGTGCCAAAGTGGCGTTGTGTACAACATACCACTTTCCTGTGGCAGGTATACATAGGACAAACGGGGCGGCGTGTGAACGATCGAGCTGGGAGCACGCGGCTTCTGTTAAAGGAGCATTGGCCGGTCATCTTTCTGCACATTGCCGGTCCTGCAAGTGCACTCCTAATTTTAACTACATCACCAATATACGGCGGCACCGGAACGCATATGCACGTGAAGTAATTGAAACCCTGGCCATCTAAGACAGTGCTCAACTGTGCGTGAGCCACGTGCTGCTGTCGGGCACGCGGCGCCATGTTGTTTTTAACAACGCACACTATACAAGTTTTGGCGCCCTCTAGATTACTGATGGCACACTACAACAAGCCAGGACAACTATAGTTGGTTACAAGTTAAGAAGGTAGTAGACGCTCCTCCCCCTAAGTGTGATGCGACCACTGATCTCAATGACAATTGCTGGATCGCGCTTGCCGCTCCCGCAAGTGAAGCCACCGGACGCGACCCCGCTGGGAAACGATTTCCCGTTTTGCTAGCCTTTCGCTGCGGTTTTCCAGCGTGCTGTAGACACGTTTTCTACTCGTTCGTCGTCATTCGCCGAGGAAGTGTTTCGAGACTGTGTATTGTTGAGACTTGCCGTTGTGAACACGTGGAAAATTTTACGAAAGTGCAGTGTCGCAGGAAAAAGGCACGACGCGTCGAAAGGAAGGGCTGGCGGCGTGTTCAAAGCTTCCTTGGCACGCCGAAGTGCCGTGTCTCTGTGCCTTCGCGCGCTTGGATACCGACCAAGAACCGACGCCGTGTGAATGTGTTTAGCGAGTGCAATGTGCGTGAAGCCGTATCAAAAGGTACAACTCGTCGAAAACGTGTCGCCGGTGTCGCGGCGCTATCAAAGCTTCCTTGGCACGCCGAGTGATGCATCTTTGTGCCTTCGCACGCTTGGATACCGGTCAAGAATTGACGCCGCGCCAAAGTTCTGAACGTGTGTCGCGCGTAGATGCCTTTAGATCATTTATATATATCAGCCACGGAGTTCTGGATCGTCCAGCTGTTCCGGTGAGTTGCTATCAATAAAAGGGGGAGATCTGTACGTGTTCTTATGTACTATATTAACCATGGCTATGTCCCAAATCTACTCTAATAGATTCCGTGGGAGCACGAATAGGGCAACGTTGTGGAGCCAGGGGGGTTTTCGAAAGCAAAAGTACAAGACGGCGAGAATGAAAATCTTTGAAGCGCGGCCGATATGGTCGTGTGCAATCTGTTGACCAATTACAATTAGGCGAGCCGCGCTCAAACGTCAAGTGCAATTAAGTAGGTTGATAATAAGCTAGCACTGATCAGTGATGAGGAGCTGTTGTGCACGGTATTGTGTAAATCGTCTAAGGACGAAAAAAAGACGTACCTTCCCCCCATCTTCCGTCGCTAGTGGACGCTGGATTAAGCTCGTTCCTAAACCGCGAGGGGAAAAGACGCTGATCCAGAGGCACGAACAGCTTCACGCACATTGCACTCGCTAAACACACACACACGGCGTCGGCTCTTGGTCGGTATCCAAGCGTGCGAAGGCACAGAGACACGGCACTTCGGCGTGCCAAGGAAGCTTTGAACACGCCGCCAGCCCTTCCTTTTGACGCGTTGTGCCTTCTTCCTGCGACACTGCACTTTTGTAAAATTTTCCACGTGTTCACAACGGCAAGTCTTAACAATACACAGAGTCTTCAAAAAACTTCTTCGGCGAATGACGACGAACGAGTAGAAAACGTGTCTACAGCACGCAGGAAAACCGCAGCAAAGGCTAGCAAAAACGGCAAATCGTATCCCAAGCGAGTGAAGTCCGGTGGCTTCACTTGCGCTGCAGCGAACAAGCGGCGAAGCGCGATCCAGCAATTGTCATAGAGATCAGTGGATGCGACCGCTTCAGACGCCTCGGCAGTCAAGAAAAAAGTTCGCTGAAAACGCCCATTTTGCTTCAATGGATAGATATTGACTAAAGACAGACCTTGCAGCGGGCGGCAGCTTGCGCCACCTAGCCGAGGCAAATTATGTATTTTAGGCTTCTACATTACTCGCTCCGGAAGGTTGAAGTAAAAGGAGGCTTCAGTGCAACGAAAATTGTAGCTTTTATAAGTAATGCATATATGGTTGTTGGTTTGAGCTTGGTAACCTTCCTACACGAATAAGGTACATGCCATGCATTTGCTACGTTTGTTAAAAAAAAAAAAAAAAACTGCGTTTCGGGTTTTGAAAGCCCCTGCGATTCGTGTTTTCACAAATCCGAAGTCGTCTTTTCTTTTCCGTTATGAATCCCAACGTGGAGACAGCGGAATGCTATTCCTCCAATTCTTCTTCGTCAAGAGAGTCTGGTGCAGCCTTGCCGTCTACGCCAAGGCGCCTGTACAGGAAGCATAAGAGTGGCGATGTCCTGAACCGAGTTGCACGGCAGCTGATAATGAACGCGTACGTTCAGGTGTGACACGAACCGCCCGCCAAGCCCGGCCAGCCCGGCCTCACTGTGGAGGAGTTCTGCATCAAAGTCCGCAAACTGCTTGGCGTTAGTGTACGCATCAACCTGGAGATTAGGAAGCAGGCGAAAGAAACCGAGGGACAAGTTGTGACACCTTCTCGGAAGCGCCAGCAAGTGAAGGCAAACGGCAGCGCAAAGTCAGGTACGGCGACTTCACGTTGTACGCGCTGAGATCGTGCGTCCACCGTTTCTTTCGACGGAACGAGGTCCGCACGGCCAAGAAGATAACGGCCGAATTCTGCACGAGCACTGAACTGCGTCAGCACAGGAACAGCACTGTGAGCAGCTAACTCTAACTGCCAACGATCTATTTCGAAGCATAAACTGGACGTCGGTGACCATTCAGACGACCGAGGCCACTCTGATAATAACAATAACGTGCGTCAGCACTGTGGGCAGCTAACTCTAACTGCCAATGATTTGTTTCAAAGCATAAATTGGACGTCGGTGGCGATTCAGACGACCGACGCCACTCTGAGAATAACAATAACGTATGTCAGCACAGCGGGCAGCTAACTCTAACGGCTAATGATCTGTTTCGAAGCATAAACTGGACGTCGGTGACCATTCACATGACAAACGCTACTCTGAGAATAACAATAACGTGCGTCAGCACTGTGGGCAGCTAACTCTAACTGCTAATGATCTGTTTTGAAACATAGACAGGACGTCTGTGGCCATTCACACGAGTGAGGCCACTTTGGGAATAACAACCTTGTGTTAGCACAGTAAAGAGCAAAATCCCAGTGCTAGTGCTCCGTTTGGAAGCATAATGGCCTGTTCACACATACAGCGGAGCGCTAAGTTAGCGCTACGTGAGCGCTTTAAGGTGCGCTCATGTTACGCTTCCAGCGCGTGACTTCGTTCTAATATAGCGGGTGGTTAGCGCTTTAGTAGCGGCTTGTTAGCGCTCCAGTATAGCGCCTTGTTAGCGCTCCAGTAGCGCCTCGTTAGCGCTCCAGTAGCGCCTCGTTAGCGCTCCAGTAGCGCCGTGTTAGCGCGTCATTAGCGCTTCTGGTACCGCGGTGCTGCGGATTAGCAGGTGCGCTGCGGTTTCGGTTCCTGTGGTTGGGTGTGCATCAGCAGCACCATGGCGGATATGTAGGATGCTGAAATAGAAATGCGACAAATGCTCTTACATACGCGATTAGTGCATATCTGTGTGAACGGCTTAACTCCCAGAAGAGCCTTTTGGCATGCGCGAAATCTTTCGCCACCGAGATACCGACGTGTTACATCGCCGCCTAAGTAACGCCGGGTTAGAGACACAATCCAAAGAACACTTTATGAAAGGAACATAATGGTTTTTTACAGATGGCTGCTCGAGCGAACACCGCGAGATCCCCCCCGAGTTTGTTGATGATGATTATATGGCCTCGCGGATATATACAGCATTTCTCCCCCCTAAAGATCTAAACGCTCAGGAGGTCGTCGTTGTCTGGTCGATCTTCTGAGAATCGGCACCGGTGAGGTGGTCCTTTGGTCATCCACTGCACTCGAGCGTGTAGCAGGTGAGGTGGTCCCTTGGTCGTCCACTGCACTCGGACGTGTAGCAGGTGTAAGACCTGTCGCAGGCTGGCCCGTTGGCGAGGGAACTCGTGTCCAGAGCTGATCAGCATGCCGCCGCTGCTCCCCTTGTGAAGTATCCACCGTTGCCATCCGGGCACCCTCGGACGACCGGATAACTCCAGGAACCCAGCGATCTCCTACGCCAAAATTGCGTGACCACACGGTCCTGCCAGCAAATAAAGGACGGCTGCTGCTTTTGGACGGGCGTGAGTGCGAGTGGTCTGGAAGACAGCAGTCAATCCGGGACCGAATGCGGTAGCCGAGTAACCGCTCGGATGGACACTTCCCATCTTTTGTGGGGGTCCTCCGGTAGCGAAAGAGAAATCTCGCAAGCCTTGTTCTAAGATTGCCAGGCAATACTTTGTGAATGCCGAGCGTGCTCGGACGGACTAGCCGAGCGTGCGCACCGCACGCTCGGCTAGTCCGTTTGACTGCGGATGGTATGGAGCCCTAGTCAGGTGCTGTACGTGGTTGTCTTGCAAAAACTGTTTGAAAAAAGCGCTGGTAAACTGTGGTCCATTATCTGACACCAACGTTCTTGGCAGCCCGAACCGAGCAAAAATAACGCGGAGTGCTTTTACTGTGGTCTCGGCCGATGCCGTTTTCATCGGTACCGCCTCTATCCACCTGGTGCTTGAGTCAACTACAATTAGTGTCATCTGGCCTTCCAGCGGACCGGCATAGTCTACATGAAGGCGTGACCACGGCTGGTCGGTGTCCGGCCAACTGATGGGAACTTCAGCTGGGGGCATTGGAGAGGCCTGGACGCAAGTTTCGCACCTTCTTACAAGATCTTCGATGTCTCGATCAACTCCAGGGTACCAGAAGACAGTTCGAGCCATACTTTTCAAGGCCGACATTCCTGGATGGGTGTCATGGAGGGCCGATAACATCCTGGAGCATGCGGCTTGGGGCAGAACCACTCGATGTCCCCAGTAGACCAGGTTGTGACTGACAGTCAGTTCATTTCTCTTGCTGAAAAAGGGCTGAAACCTCTTTTCTGTCTCAGCAAGGTGCCCTGGCCACCCCTGCTGAATCCAGATCTTCACTTGACGGAGCGACTGGTCTTGCTCTGTCATGTCTGCTAGCTGCCTAGCAGTTAAGACACCAACATCCAGGCTCTGGGTGTACAACATGTATTCCGCGGGCTCGCCATCGCTGCGACATGGCGTCTCGTCAGAAACTGGCAGCCGACTAAGGGCATCGGCATTGGCATTGTTCTTCCCCTGGCGATACAGCAGATCGTACTGGAAGGATCCGAGGAGTAAGGCCCAGCGCTGGATTCTTGCCGCAGCCGTTTCTGGTGTTGCCTTGTCTGGGTGAAACAAACCTGTCAGAGGTTTGTGGTCTGTGACAAGTGTGAACCTATGTCCATACAAATAATCTCGGAACCGTGACACTCCAAAGACTAAAGCAAGGGCCTCTTTCTCAAGCTGTGAATAGTTCTGTTCGGCCGGCGTTAGTGTCCTCGACCGAAAACCAATTGGATAATCTGTGCCATTGGTGCAATGTGACAACACTGCCCCTACCCCTTTTGGAGAGGCATCGCACTCCAACTTCAAGGGCTTGTTTGGGTCGAACTGCACTAGGAACCGCGCGGTCTCCAACGCTTTCTTTGTCCCAGTGAACGATTTTTCCTGTTCTCTTCCCCACTGCCATTTTGCACCTTTAGCTAGCAGCTGATACAGAGGCGCCAACTTCGTGGACATGTTAGGCAGAAATTTACTGTAATAATTTATGAGGCCAAGGAATGATCTTAGCTCGGTCACAGAAGTTGGCCTTGGCGCCTGGGACACTGCTGACAAGTTGTCTCCTGTGGGGTGCAGACCCCTGGCGTCAATGCGATGGCCTAAAAATGTCACCTCCTCTTGTCTAAACTTGCACTTCTCTAGGTTGACTTTCAGTCCACTCTCTCGCATTGCTGCAGCACTCGGCGGAGGGCAGTGTCATCATTTTTCTTTTCTGCGACAATGATATCGTCTAGGTACACTTGTACTCCAGGTAGGTCATTCAACAGGGATTCAATGTGACGCTGAAATATAGCAGGCGCTGACGCAATCCCAAATGGGAGCCTGTTGAAGCAAAACATCCCTTTGTGGGTGTTAAGCACCGACATCTTGCGAGATTCTTCGTCCAAGTCCAACTGGTTGTAGGCATTCCTAAGGTCGAGGGTGCTGAAAACTTCCCCGCCGTTCAACGCAGCAAAAATATCTTCCACCCTGGGCAGGGGATACTGTTCCGTCTTCGTAGCGGCGTTGACCGTTAGTTTGAAGTCTCCACAGAGCCTGATGTTGGTGTCTTAACGGCTAGGCAGCTAGCAGACATGACAGAGCAAGACCAGTCGCTCCGTCAAGTGAAGATCTGGATTCAGCAGGGGTGGCCAGGGCACCCTGCTGAGACAGACAAGAGGTTTCAGCCCTTTTTCAGCAAGAGAAATGAACTGACTGTCAGTCACAACCTGGTCTACTGGGTACATCGAGTGGTTCTGCCCCAAGCCGCATGCTCCAGGATGTTATCGGCCCTCCATGACACCCATCCAGGAATGTCGGCCATGAAAAGTATGGCTCGAACTGTCTTCTGGTACCCTGGAGTTGATCGAGACATCGAAGATCTTGTAAGAAGGTGCGAAACTTGCGTCCAGGCCTCTCCAATGCCCCCAGCTGAAGTTCCCATCAGTTGGCCGGACACCAACCAGCCGTGGTCACGCCTTCATGTAGACTATGCCGGTCCGCTGGAAGGCCAGATGATACTAATTGTAGTTGACTCAAGCACCAGGTGGATAGAGGCGGTACCGATGAAGACGGCATCGGCCGAGACCACAGTGGAAGCACTCCGCGTTATTTTTGCTCGGTTCGGGCTGCCAAGAACGTTGGTGTCAGATAATGGACCACAGTTTACCAGCGCTGTTTTTAAACAGTTTTTGCAAGACAACCACGTACAGCACCTGACTACGGCTTCATCCCATCCTCGTCGCCAACTGTTACATCGCCGCCTAAGTAACGCCGGGTTAGAGACACAATCCAAAGAACACTTTACGAAAGGAACATAATGGCTTTTTACAGATGGCTGCTCGAGCGAACACCGCGAGATCCCCCCCGAGTTGGTTGATGATGATTATATGGCCTCGAGGATATATACAGCACGACGGGTCCCCGGCGAACCTTGTTCCTAGGCTGAGGGACCGAGACACAGAGCTTTTTCGAGGGCGATCATGTTTACCTGCGTGTCCTTGAAACCAGCGTCACACATATCGAATTGAAAGCTATGAGGTCGTACCCAATCAATTAGTCGCTCAGAGTCCATGACTCTGGGTCGCCTGAATGCCCGACCCTCTGCTTAGAGAGCGGCTCTTTTACTTCCTCTTCTTTCAATGCCAAAGGAAAAACAACAACCAAGGAATCGCCGTGCACGCGCTATTCCCACCACAATGCACAGATTGCAGTCAGACTTGCTGCTGAGGACAGAATTGTGAAGTACTGAAAGGTAGTTTTTGAGTGCTTGGGTGGTTTCTAAGACTGGTTTAGAATGAATGGAGGTATTTCTCGGCTTTGTGATGCTATAGCCTGTAACAGGCCTAATTTCCTTTTCCGTTGGTGCTGCTGTAGCGCCCCTATCAGTTGACCCAGAGGTCAAATATATAGTGTAGGTCACCGATTTGGGGCCTCTTCTCGCACCCGAATCAAGTGGGTCCCCTCCTGGAAGGCCTGGGGATGTACTGGTGGAGCAGACTTGTAGGATCAGTCTAATGGGCTGCTAAGAAGTTATCCCATACGACGAATCATGCAGAGCCCTTTGAAGGCCGAGGTCTAAGGCTTGCAACGAGAACAGATAGGTAGTTGGTCGCTTCCCACTGTCGGTGTGCACTCGTCATACCCCTCGGCTTGAGTCGCCCCACGTTAAGCCTTAGCTCTCAGGTTAGCGTTTGTCCTGTGTGCTTCGTCTTTTAGAGCGCAGCTCTTAGGGGCCCGTTCCCGGCTTGAGCGGCGTCGCCGTCGGCGTCGGCGTAACCAAGGTCATCCCAAGGTCACGTGACCCCTCCCAAGGTCATCTCAAGGTCACGTGACCCCACGTGACCCCCTGAAGGTCACGTGACCCCTCGAGGTCACGTGACCCCTTCCAAGGTCATCTCAAGGTCACGTGACCCCAAGATGACCCCACGTGACCCTTTGAAGGTCACGTGACCCCAAGTCACGTGACCCCTCTGAGGTCACGTGACCCCCGAGGTCACGTGACCCCCGAGGTTACGTGGTCGCATCCCCAAGGTCACGGGACCCCCGAGGTCACGTGGTCGCATCCCCAAGGTCACGTGACCCCCGAGGTCACGTGACCCCTCCCAAGGTCATCTCAAGGTCACGTGACCCCACGTGACCCCCAGGTCACGTGACCCCTCTGAGGTCACGTGACCCCCCGAGGTCACGTGACCCCTCCAGGTCACGTGACCCCCAAGGTCACGTGGGGGTCACCTTTGGGGTCACGTGGCCTTGAGGTCACCCCCAGGTCACGCCTCCCCGAGGTCACGTGACCCCCTCCCCGAAGTCACGTGACACCCCCCCCCCCGGAGCATATTAAAGAATGAGGGGAGGAGGAGGAGAAGGGGGAGGGGTCTACCCTCCCCTCAGTACCCTTCACTCCTCCTCCTCAAGAGCTGCGCTCCAATTCGGCGTTACAGGGATTTGTAAACGGCTTTCACTTTTTTGTCCCGTCTCTTTTGCGCTATTTTTAATATGAATGTCCATTACCAACTTGCCCAGCAGACCAAGCCTTAGCTCTCAGGCCCGAGCCCGCTGTACTCGTCATAATTTTTCACCAATAACGCCGATAACGAGTACATTTTGTCCAGTCCAGAACCATTTCAAATTGGCCTGATAACTCCTTATCCAATTCCAGGTTGTGAACTTTAACGGCAGAAAGACGTGAAATTCATTTTTTTTTTGTTTAGAGTGCGTTTTGTCTGGCAATGGGTATCTAGAAATGATGACTGCGATAGTGTTAAAGTAACGCGGCTCGTAAAGGGGCTGTTTGTACGGTGCCACTCATTTCATCAAATGACATTTCCCCGACAGTTCGTTTCATCAAAGGTGCGACGTTTTATCAACAGAATGTTTCATCGACACTCGCTCGTCAACATATCTTGCTATGTTTCGTCGACAACATTTTTGTTTGGTTAGGGGTGCGCTGGTTTGTTGGTGAGCAAGGGCACGGGTACATGCACGGGGGCAGGACCACCCTTATACGCTGCTGCGAAGCGGCATGTACGAGTGGGCTGGGTAAGTCCACATTTTTGTAATGAACTGTTTTAGACTGTTGCCGAAAAACATCGTGAACTAGGTGGGTCGGATAGTTTAACATGTGCCCCAGTGATAAACGCGCAACAAAATGTTCTTACAGCGTGAAATTTGTGTGTCGATGAAACTTCACGGCACGGTGTGGTAGTATCGATGAAACAAGAGTCGTAAAAAGTTGATGAAATATGTGTCGATGAAACGGCAGGGACCCTTCTTTCTGATGATTCCATGGAAGCTGTGACAATGAGGACAGCGAAGTTGCCTCCAAGAAGCTCGATATGTTTTTACACGAGTCTGTCTTTGCCAAGGTAGACCAAAAAGATGATGGCAGACTAGCTCGTTCGCGGCTACGGCCTAATATAATGCAGAAATAAACATACACCAGAAAGGTAATTAGGCGGTTTGAGCTTTTTATTGATTTAAACATTGTTGATTTTATTGTTCGAAAGAGAAATCATTCTGCCACTTGCATTCGGACCAAGATCAGGACATCTCAGTATTCGGTATGTTTTCAATTTTTGATTTAAACAAATATTTTGCATATAAGAAAGCCACAACTTATGAAGTGGGAAGCTGCCCTAGCAATCAAATTTTATTGACATACTTTTTATCTTTTACAAATTATTAAACCAATGCTGCGATCGATATTGTGGACAAATTTTTCTTCTAAAGTAAATTAGAAAAGTTGATGCGTGTTTACCGGTAGTACGTCAGGCTGCGACGCGACGCAAGTGGGGGTACACGCGTCACGTACCTGGGTTTCGAAGCTAAGCATACGACTGACAGGGCCCCTGAGAGCAAGCAGAATGTTCGGAAGCATTTGAGAGAACCAAATCTGCTTCCCCCAAATTCTCTGATATTTTTTTCCAAAAGCAGACACCAGCTTCTTAACATCCAAAACAACATCAATTAAATATTTGTAAATAACCAACTTGGAAGAAAACGAAGGTACCGCACCTGGTTTGAAAACGATTCACCGTAAAACGAAGATACTGCCCTACATTCACCGCAGAAGAAAAGAAAGAAGCTGCTTCTCTTTTAAATAGCCCCCCTGAAGAAGGTGCCAAGCCGGCACCGAAACGTTGGGACCCTACTATCTTTTAGGGATTGGTTGGCGTTTGCCCCTTATTTATTTACAGCATCACTGGCTTTATCATTTGTATGTCACATGTATGTAACAGCTCCCTATAGCGAACGCGGGTGCACCCGCGGGTACTATCGCAGTCATAGATTACCGTGCAGCTGTTTGCGACGCGGAAACTTGACAAGGACGCCAAGTTTCACAGATCAATGCTTACTGCTTCGAAGGCGTCATTTCAGTGGACAGACTATTTATTAACGCCAGCAAAGATACGGTCGAAATCGGGTGAAGACACTTACTGTGTTCGCGGTTCACTTATGCCCCTCCCGCACAGCCCACTACACTTATAAAGGAGAGTATGGTGACCGCTGCATTTTAACGTCGCTCCACGGAAACCACTGCGAAGAAAAGCCGATGCCGTCACAATGTTGAGGCGCAACCTGAGGCAGAGGAGCAGACGGCGTTTGACATCTGTACGATGCTAGGCCTTACTTCCGCATCGAACTTTTCGGTGGCAATGCTATCGATGGATTCTCACGCTGTCGCGCAGAACCTATTGCGAATAAAAGTGGACGCGGTTACGAATTAGCGACGTATGCTCGGGAAAGTGAAAAACTGCATTAAAATACAGAACAATTGCTGCACGATACTGGAGTCGTAGAGAATCTGCCCGGCAGCCGTTGTTGAAAATATTCATTTGCCAGAACAAGATTGGTTCGGGCAGGTCATGACGTCACGGAAACAACGGAATGCGATTGGTGGCGGAGGAATACAAGATTCGTTTTGAGGGACATTTGCCGCTACCTTCTTGACTTGTAACCGACTATAGTCACTTTACAGATTTTTCCAAGGAAACTGTTGAGTCGCCATATCATCGGCTGTTTTTTTTTATATGGACTTAGTTACTATTCTAGTAACTCCTAAGTATTTATGTTGTATGCATGTTTGGACAGCCGAAACTTAGTCTGCCTCTAGGGCAACTTGTCCGTCACCTGTAGATGAAACATTCAGCCAGTTCCCTACAGCCTTAAAGGCCCTTAAGCCTGAAGACCTAAGGGCCTCTAACGTGCACCACGCAGTAATAACAAATTTTACTAGATCATACCCGGGAAAAAGCGGGCCCGACGGGCGTGTGCTGAATGCATGTTTCAAAGTGACCGCGAAAAATTCCGCTAGCAAAGCGTAGATTAAGAATACAATATAAACAATATAATGATACGCGAGCGCGCGCCGACACAATGCTCACTCAGATCGAAACGGGCAGGGGTTGGAATGGAACCCAGGGCTCTACCTAAAGCCCCTCTATCCTGAGAAAAGTGGCGCCATTCATTGTTGTGAAAATGCTCGAGACACGTGCCGCGCGCCACTTCAGCGAGGAACATGGAGTATGAAATCTAGCTCAGTGCTCCGCTGTGCGGCACTGTAGTGCGGCTATGATCTTCCCAAGGGCTGCACGTTGCACGTGCCTCGTGCATAGGGGCACCTTGCGCTACTTCTGAAACATGAAGGGGCTTTACACGATCCTGGGTTGACGCCACGCGCCCAGCACGTCCTCATTAATTGTGCATGGAAAAAGACGAAAACGTCTCGTGCCAGCCTCGCGCTTTTGCCATCAAAGCACCGGCTGTTCCAACTTGCGCGCCTATTGCTGTTGGCGAACGTCCCTGTACGCACCTCGAAGCGGCTCAGTGCACTCGAAAATGGAGAGCGTTAGCCCTACTTCTGAAGACGCTAACAAGTACGAAGTTACTAGCGGGAGTTCAATATTCTCCGGGAGATCCTCCACCGGAACACCAGCCAGCGACGGTACCCATTCCGTAAAAGCCAGAGCCGAACCCACTTCGCAGAGTCATCATCAAACAGCGAAAGAAGGGGATTTCTCCCGGACTCGCAGTGTACCTCGAATTAGCACCTCGCCAGCTAAAAGGTGGAATCGGGCAGTTCCCAATACCGCCCGTGCTCCGAGTCCAGTCAGTTTCCGACAAAACTTCACCTCCACTGAAGAGGAGTTCAACGGCGAAGAGGTGGAAGAGAACACCAGATGCCTTAAGATGTGGTTCTTCTGCATCGCAAGTGCTGGAACCATGTTGATTCCCATCGGCCTAGTGCTCCTTGGATACTTGTCACATTTAAACAAGATTTCATCCAACAGCAACAGCACCACTGTGGACTTGATGACGCGTTCCACCGCAAGTCTCTGGACAACTGTAAATCCCTTGGGAGCCGTCGAGTTGAATTGCTCTGGTGCAGTGAACCTGGAGGACAACATCAACGGTCTGTGCCGTAATAGCAGCAATTTTTATATGCGACATACAAAAAACCTCCGTTTTTTTTGTCTGTTTAACAACTCAAGATTCCGCAAACGGGAAGACTTCCACTACCTCCCGGAGCATCTACCATTCGACCTTTGCCCATATGTGATCTATTGGTCAATGAGCATCGATGATGGCCAAGTAAGAAGTAGAGTTCCAGCATTTGACAACTTGTACGGCATCTCGGAGCTGAAGAATACTTCCGACCGCCTCAGTGGGAACAAAACCAAGGTTCTGGTAGCCCTCGGCGGGTACCCCGAGGACAGTCCTCACTTCTCAAGGCTGGGCAGAGACCCTGTGGCCATGGACACCCTAGTCGTCGACATCGTGACTATGATGGTCGACCTTCGGCTGGACGGGATCGCCATCCACTGGGTTGTGCCCACAGGCGCCTGCCAGCCTTTCCATGTTCACAGCACACTGTCAGCTCTTCTCGCTAACGTGAGGAAGCTTCTGAATCTGAACAATCTATCAGCGCTGGTGACGCTCATTCTTCCCTACGGAGACAACGTAACCGTAGGCTCGATGCCGCCGGACCTGGTGGACTTTTTTTTCTTCATGACCCACGAATTCCTACCTCAAAAAGCTAACACTGGCGTTTGCCAGTCCGTCACGACGAAAACACTCGAGTTTCTCGCAAGTATCCGTGGCTATAAAAGGCATCAGGGAAAGATCTGCGTTGGTATTTCTATGGCTGCCATTCGCTTTGATGTGCAAAATGAGCGTTATTTAACATCGACCCGCTTTCCATATATTACGGGCCGGGCGCCGCTTTTCGAAATGTGCACAGGACAACTGCCAAACGAAACGGAGTTGCTGACGGGCTGCACATTATACGGAGACCCGACCTCGCCACCCAATACGCAAGTAGTATACGCGTACCCGTCAAAAGAGAAGATAAGAGAGCTCCTTTACATGCACCTTATAAACGCAAGCTCTCGATGCACCCTTGTCGCTGACCTTGACTTCGAGACTTACAAGCCGGGCTGTTCAAAGTCATACCCAATGTTGACAAGGCTATACCAAGAGGTGTGAGTAGAACACACCGGGTAACTAAATTATGTAAACCTGTATTTAATTTAAAGTTTTCGTAGTTTCGTAGAAGTTATCTTCCAGAAATGGAGGACTTCTTGCTCCCACCTTTTAATTATATATTTTGTCTGCCCTAGTGAGAAGAATATTTTCTGATTTTTTTGGAATCATATATGAAGCACCTCCTGTTTCCTTTCCTAGTACTTCCGATAAAATATAAACCAGCCACGAGGAGCCGTGCATCCATTTGTGCGTCTGTGGTTTTCTGAGTTCGTTCAAATACTTGCCCCTCAAGAGCATTTCTTGTTTCGGTTGAGAAATGGTAAGACAGGAATTTGTATATCTCGAATTGTCAGACTGTAGTTGTTAAGGGGTGTTCACAAGGGGAATAATCCCCCCGTTTGCACCCCGGGATGCGCATCATGTGGTAACAACGTCACGCTTTTTTGCGCGGTGCCGCGCTGACGTAGACATCCCGGAGGGATGACGGAGCTTGTGCTCGGGCGGCACCAACGGCCCCCCCCCCCCCCCCCCCCCCCCGGCCTTCGCGTGGGATCCCTTTGCAATTGACTGTACTTAGTTCGCGTGTCTGGCAACTTCACAGATTTTGCTCAGCGAGGTGCCGGCGGTTGAGATTGGGATCCTCCACTGGTGACTATGACAATTTCCTGGATCGCGCATCCCCGATTGGTCGCCGCAGCGCCACCGGACGGCCATCTGGCATGCAGCGAAATCGTGTTTTTGCGAGCGTTCCACAGGGTGGACGCAGCGTGCTGAAGACTTGTTTTGCGCTTGTTCGTCCTCATTCACGGAAGAAGTTTCGTAAACCCCTGTGACGATGGTGAGACCTGCCTTTAAAGAAAGGTTTAAATTTTTACGAAAGCGCAGCGCCGCGGGAAAAAGGCACAACTCATCGGAAAGAAGTTTCGGCGGTCGCGCGCCGTGATCAAACGTTCTTTTGCGCGCCGAATCGTACCGCGTCTCTGTGCCTTCGCACGATTGGACACCGATCAAGAATCGCCACCGTGTGGATGAGTTTTGCGAGTGCGATGTGCGTGAAGTCGTATGTGCCCCTGGAGCAGCGTTTTGCTTTACTCTGACGAGAGTATTCGTAACTGTAGTAGAGTAGTAGGCCGGGCGAGATGGGAAGCGTTGAACATGGTTAAAAACCGCGCACAAAGAGACGAGGACAAACGAGGAAGGAACACAGAACACAGACAGGCGCGCACTCACAACTCTGATATATTTAGTGAAGAAAAAAAATGAAGCACGATTTGTGGCAGTCAAATGTTCGCTTCTTGCGAACATGTGACTGTGACTGAATTGCTTACCCCCTGGTGCCGTTGCCCCCTGTCATATATCGTGCTTCATCTTTCTTTTCTTCGCTTAGTATACCAGAGTTGTGAGTGCGCGTCTGTCTGGTGCTCTGTGTTCCTTCCTCGTTTGTCCTCGTCTCTTTGTGCCCGATTTTTGACCATGTTCGTAACTTGCGGCAATCACGGTCCTGACACGAAGCTTTATCCAGTGTCCAGTGGCGACGAAAGAGGGGGAAGGGAGGGAGAGGAGAAAGAAGGGAAAGTTGAAAAGCAAGAAGTGGTCGTCGGCCTTTAAAATAACTCGGCTTCATTAAGGCGGCGGTTCCACGGCCCCGACCATAATACGGATGGCAGCTCTGCTAAGGCTCCTGTTTGCGGTGCAAATGTCGCGGCTGTGCGCGTGTTACGTATTCCGTTTTTTTTTTTTTTTTGCAAAACAAATCGCCAATTCATCATCACTCTTTCAGTGAACTGCATGATACGCATGTTTCAAAATTTAGCGCACAACGAGAAAACAAAAAGTGCAAGTTTGGACATTTTCAAAGACATATACCTCCATGCATTCCAAGCTTCTAGACTTGTAATGCATCCATGACGCGTTCTTATTTTTTTTATTGAATAGATGAAGGACTGGTCTAGTTCCCTGTATACGTGTTTTTCTTAATTAGCACACTCACATTTTATAATATTTATTCAAAAAAGAGTCTCTTTTATGCGATTTTGAAGTCTGGTAACTCACTTTTACATCATGATGCAGCAACGAAATTTAAGGGCATGCTCCTGGTAAACATAGGAACTCAGCATATGAAATATTAGAAATGCAACCCCACCCGTTTTCCTGTAAACACAACTTCATTCTGATAAAATTTCAACGAATTCCTTTCACGCGTTCTTGGTTTTCTCAGATAGCGTTCTGGCATCTGATCTAATTTTTTTTAGTTGTATGCTAGAGGAACTGAGCTGGTTCACTTGTGGGAACCATCGGGTTCCCTCTATCCCTATCCAGGCCTAGCTTCAAGCAGGCCGTGGGAGCCGTCGTCACCAATGGCGTCGGCCTCCCGGATACAAGGAACCACGAGGCCGAATTCCCCGAAGGGGCCGGCTCTCCCTTGCCCATTTGGGTGAACGCGCCTTCGGCACACCCTTGAGAGCTATGATGGACGCGACTGCTAGTGGCCTCCCCGGGCGCGTCCATTCTCCGAGGCTACATAAGCTGGCCCCGAAGGTGGGCCAGGGGCTCTCGTCGGCGGAGGCCCTGGCTCTACGGAGCTCGGTTTTTCTTTGTGGGCCTCCGACTTCCCGTGAATCTGTCTAATGCGGCAGCGCGGGAAACCGACCGGGTGATACTGGCAATTGAGCCAGCGCCCAGACTTTTCATTGTCTAAGAGCGAAGCGTGCTGACATTGCAGTCAATAAACACGTCTTTATCCGGACCCATGGAACCTTTGTGTTTCTAAGTGGTAACCCCCCCCCCCCCCCCCAAAGGGGAAATCCCACATCTGGCGCCCCAACGTGCGGCTTTCCGTGGACTGCAAAGACAGCAGCATCCATCTCCTTTCGCTAAGATAGCGAACCAGGTCGATTTCCGGCCAAGGATCAAACAGGTGGACAAAGGGAGAGGCGAACGCCCAACACCCGATGCCACTCAATGGCTTAGTGGCCGCGTCAGCCACGCAAAGAGACAATGAATAAGTGTCTCGGCCGAACGCCCTCCCACACGGAAGTGACTAAACGCCCGGAATACGTCCGAGGCATTCCCTTTCGGGACGACGCCAGCCTACTTCGCTGGGGAGGCGCACCTGCGCTTTTCGAGGTCAAGCCCGTTCTCGAACAAAGCACGGTGACGCAACACGAAGCAAGTGCAGCTTTTTGCCTTCGAGACGGCTCGCGGGGCCCACCCAGAGTGGACACCCCGTCAGCGCACAAACTAAAAGCGTATCTCGGAGCGAGAAAATGCGCTGTGCCTGCAACACCGGTCCCAGTCTAGCGAGGTTGCGGAGACCGCCGATTGGTGCCCTTCGTCGCCGCGTCGACGGACCAGTAGCCATCAGGTTGACCAAGCGACCCCCGGAACAAAGGCCCCCCAGGAAAACTGAGTGAGTCAGAATGATTTCCTTTTTACTCCGTCTTTCCTTCCCGCTATCAAGGGACAGAGGACTGGCGTGAGCATGGTTTTCGGCTACTAGAATTTTGTATGTTCCGTTTACCCGCGATTGACTCCGGCCAAAAGTCAGTGAGCGTCGCACGCAACAATAACGTTAGGAACCTTTCAGGGCCACCTATCGAGTTGCAACCCCGTAAGAGCGACGTTAATGGTGAAAACGCCGCGGGGTCCGGGAGCGGTTCAATCGTGCTACCGGGCAGTGCAACAGGTTGAACAGCATCCCGAGAACGCGGTAGAAACCGCGTCGTAATTGCGTGTCATAAGGTGACCGCCATGCGGTCACTTAACGATATCGTGAACCACGGCACTCGGGGTGTTCGTTGGGAATCGACCGTAGCACCGATGAGTTTTTGATGCTCAGCAGAACGATCCGGGGTGTAAATATGTGAATAGTTGTAAATACTTTCGCGGACTCTGCGGAGTCGGGCGGTGCGTCCGCCGGGCGGTACGCTTGCCACTAACGTCGCTAAGCAACTTGTTTTGTTGCAGACGGGCTTTGGCAGCCGGGCAGCGTACCCGCCGTGTCGAGCAACTCGTGTTGTTGCCGACGTGTGTGCCGTGAACAGTCTCGTATTGCTGTTGGCACGGGGTTTTTATTTGGGATCGGTTTCTGTTCTTGCTGATGCGGATAAACTCGAGCTACGGCGCTTGGCCTCTACGAACATTGCAGTTCAAGGTGGCTGTCCTGCGCGGCTGGGAGTTGCATTCGCGTTGGCCAGGGCAGCACGCGGCTCCAAGACTTTTCGGAGTTAGGTCGCTGTGCTCTACCTGGCCACAGGAATTTGTGTTTTAGCCTAAGGTAAAAACTAACATGTTTGGAAAATAACAATGTTGGCGAGCCGGCCCGATTGCAGCCCTGCATCGTTTCAATATCAAGAAAGGACAGGGTGGCGCTTTTGACATTTCATTGCACCCGCAAATCGAAGCGATTAGGCATCGTTAGCAAAAGCAGCTACAAAGAACTTTGCCTCTTCGAATAGTCCCCAACAAATCCATTGTCCGGGGTGACGCGAGTCAGTTTGGTATGTGGACATCCGTGTTCACATTAAGCGGAGTCGTGGAACTATTTTCACAATAACTTCGCGAGCCGAGCCAGTGTGATGCACGTGACTCACGGCAGAAAAGACACCTTTGTCTCTGCCTCTTTTTTTTTTATCTCTGGGGCCTTGTGCACACAGAGATTGGTCGAGTGTCCTCAGTTGGACGGCTCCACCTTGCTCGGAATTTCCGAAGCTTCCTTCTTGGGGAAAGAAACGGGAGAGGGCGGCAGAAGGCAGGCCGCATTCCAGTGGCCGGCGTTTCCTGACTCATGGGGCCACATCGAGGTGGCATCGACGCCAGGGAGCGTCATCGTCGCCGCAGGGTCGCCGGCCTGCGTGTCCAGATCCGGCTCGTCGGCTGCTGGCCAAGATGGCGGCAGCCATCCTCCCGCTGCCTGGACTCGTCCTCAGCCCAGCAACACGTGGCATCCAGTCGCGGACCCAAGCTGTGGCCCGTGCCGACAGCAAGCAGCTCGCATCCCGTCACGGACCCGGTGACAGTGCCCGTGCCACATGGTGTGTCCCCAAGGAGAGACGACCGGCCACCGTACTTTTCGTGATCCTCCGAACATTTCGCCGTGGAGTGTCCGGGCCGTCCTTCCTGCCCAAGCCATGCCATTGCACGGACATTTTCAACGCTGCTCCCGGTAAGCCTGCCAAGAAGCGTGGGCTGCAGAGTCCGGCTGCACCCGGGGTCCACTGTCAAGCAGCGAGCTAGAGTTTTCAGCATGTACCGCGCTGATCGTTTTTTTATTTCTTCGTTTTTCTTGGCGGCATGCTCTTTTCGCTCTAGCGTTTTTATTTTTTTGTTTTGTTTTGATTTTGTTTTTGAGAGCCGGTAGGCCATTTTATTTTTAGGCCTACCTTAGCCTTGAGAAGGGGGGAGTGTGGGAACCATCGGGTTCCCTCTATCCCTATCCAGGCCTAGCTTCAAGCAGGCCGTGGGAGCCGTCGTCACCAATGGCGTCGGCCTCCCGGATACAAGGAACCACGAGGCCGAATTCCCCGAAGGGGCCGGCTCTCCCTTGCCCATTTGGGTGAACGCGCCTTCGGCACACCCTTGAGAGCTATGATGGACGCGACTGCTAGTGGCCTCCCCGGGCGCGTCCATTCTCCGAGGCTACATAAGCTGGCCCCGAAGGTGGGCCAGGGGCTCTCGTCGGCGGAGGCCCTGGCTCTACGGAGCTCGGTTTTTCTTTGTGGGCCTCCGACTTCCCGTGAATCTGTCTAATGCGGCAGCGCGGGAAACCGACCGGGTGATACTGGCAATTGAGCCAGCGCCCAGACTTTTCATTGTCTAAGAGCGAAGCGTGCTGACATTGCAGTCAATAAACACGTCTTTATCCGGACCCATGGAACCTTTGTGTTTCTAAGTGGTAACCCCCCCCCCCAAAGGGGAAATCCCACACACTATAAGCGTGACTTCTTTGTATTGATATTAAGATTTGTTTAAAATACTTTTAAATCAGGGGACTATTTTGAAGCTCGACTCTGTACGCAAGAAACCGGTTTCAAAGAGGACAGCTATTTAAACACCGATCCTTTAATTAGAGCTTTTATCGTTTTAAGTAAAATTACTTTGTGTGATTGTAATTTTTGTAAGCATACTAACTGTCCTACGTAACAAAAAGAACCTATGTTGTAGCAGACGACGCGCACTTGCGCCATCTTTTGAAAGGTGGCTGAAATTCGAGGTTGAGAAGTTCAGGCAAAGCGGCGCTGATTCTGTCCCTGACGCATTGAATTCTTTTCTCAAATATTTCCTCGGGCAACTTCCTCGTTCTTGCAGTGAGCCACAGTTAATCTTGCAAGAAAAAATAAATAAAACCAGAAGAGCGTCACAAGATTGCGGCGCGGAAACTTGACTAGGCCACCACGTTTCACAGATGAATACATACTGCTTCGAAGGCGTCATTTCAGTAGACAGACTATCTACTAACGCCAGCAAAGATACGGTCGAAATCGGGTGAAGACACTTCCTGCGTTCGTGGTTCACTTATGCCCCTCCTGCACAGCCCACTAGACTTATAAAGGAGAGTTTGGTGACCGCTGGCATTTTAACGTCGAAGCACTGCGAAGGAAAGCCGATGCCGTCACGATGTTGAGGCGCAACCTGAGGCAGAGAAGCAGACCGCGTTCGAGGTCTGTACGATGCTAGGCCTTACTTTCGCATCGAACTTTTCGGTGGCAATGCTATCGCTGGAATCTCACGCTATCGCGCAGAACCTATTCCGAATAAAAGTGGACGCGGTTACGACTTGGCGACGTATGCTCGGGCAAGTAAAAAACCGCATTCGAAAACAGAATCATATATGCAAGTCGCGAGGCAAGATGCTTGATATGGTGGATAAGTCTGGAAGGACTGTTTTTGGTTCTGCACTCCTTGATGACATTCTTGGAATCCCAGAAAATTCGAAGATTCGCTGTTATGCTTTCAGAGTTAGTCCACGCAGTTACAAGTGCCAATTGGATAGCATATAGTTCTCCTTGCTTCGTAGAGGACTTGGCTGGGATATCCTGGTGATCATTTCTGTGTAATGCCGGGAATAGACTGCGACCGATTTCCGAGGTATCGGTCCCTCAAAGCTTGCCACGTCTGTGTAGGCAGCAACAGTGTGGTTCGGGTCCCAGCTTTCAACCATCTTGATGTGCGCCTTGGCTAGTCTTGCAACTTGCTCGGCGTCTCCCTTGCGGTGTGAGGGCTTGCTGCTGGTGATCTCCGTCAGGTCTTCCCAAGGAGGATGACTAGCGGAGATTTCTGGGAGGCGATCAGTAGTTTTTCCAAGAAGTTCCATGATGGCCCTGCCTTGGGTTGTGAACCTTGACAATGTCGTACAGATCATTGATGCCGGCCAAAATCCGGAGCTTGCCCGGGGGGGGGGGGGGGGGGGGGGTAAACTTCGGAAAACCCGTGATCACCCGTCTTGCCTGGTTGTTAAGGGTTTCCAGCCTTTGCCACAGGCCGTTCCTGAGCCAGAAGTGCCTGGTGCCATAACACACTCGCGATACTACGAGTCCCGTGTACATCCCCTTGGCAATGGCTTCTGTTGCGCCTCTTTGGGCACTGCATATCCGCCTAATGGCGTTAGGTGGGTTCGAGCCCCACCGTTGCCCGTTTCGATCTGGATGAAAATCGTACCGGCGTGTGGTCGTGTAACACTTCTGCGTGGTGCACGTTAAAGACCTCAGGCTAGCGGTTGTACTGCACTGGCTAAATTGCTCATCTACAGCGAGTGACTTGTCGCAACTTTAAATGGCTGACCCACTACACGCTGTATAAATATCCACACAAACATTTTTTGTGTGTGTGAGTGCGCGCCTGTCTGTGTTCTGTGTTCCTTCCTCGTTTGTCCTCGTCTTTTTGAGCGCGGTTTTTAGCCATGTTCAACGCTTACCATATCGCCCGGCTTACTACTCTACTACGGTTACGAATACTCTCGGCAGAGTAATTAAGCAAAATGCTGCTCCAGGGGCACATACGGCCTCACGCACATCGCACTCGCAAAGCTCATCCACAGGGCGGCAATTCTTTATCGGTGTCCAATCGTGCGAAGGCAAAGAGACGCAGTAGAATTCGGCGCCCAAAAGAACGTTTGATCCCGCCGCGCGACCGCCGAAACTTCCTTTCGATGCTTTGTGCCTTTTTCCCGCGGCGCTCCGCTTGCGTAAAAATTTACACGTGTCTTTAAAGGCTGGTCTCACCATTGTCAGAGGGGTTTACGAAACTTCTTCGGTGAGTGAGGACGAACAAGTACAAAACGCGTCTTCAGCACGCTGCGTCCACCTTGTGGAACGCTCGCAAAAACACGATTTGGCTGCATGCAAGATGGCCGTCCGGTGGCCCCACTTGCGCTGCGACGACCAAGCGGGGATGCGCGATCCAGGAAATTGTCATACAGAAAAGTGGAGGATCCCAATCTCAACCGCCGGACCTCGCTGAGCAAAATCTGTGAAGTTGGCACTCACGCGAACTAAGTACAGTCAATTGCAAAGAGATCCCACGCGAAGGCCGGGGAGGGGGGGGGGGGGGGGGGGCGGGGGGCGTTGGTCAGCCCGAGCACAAGCTCAATCATCCCACCGGGATGTCTACGTCAGCGCGGCACCACGCAAAAAAGCGTGACGTACTTACCACGTGACGCGCATCCCGGAGAGCAAAGGGAGCGGTTACTCCCCCTTGTGAATACCACTTAACAACTACAGTCTGACAATACGAGATATACAAATTCCTGCCTTACCATTTCTGAACCCAAGCGAGAAATGCTCTCGAGAGGCAAGTCTTTGAACGAACTCAGAAAACCACAGACGCACAAATGAATGCACTGCTCCTCGTGCCTGGTTTATATTTTATGAGAAGTACTAGGAAAGGAAACAGGAGGTGGTTCACGTATCATTAAAAAAAAATTAGAAAATATTCTTCTCTCTAGGCAGACGAAATATATAATTAAAGATATGAGGACGAAGTCCTCCATTTCTAGAAGATAAGTTCTACAAAACAACGAAAACTTTAAATTACATAGAGGTTTACCTAATTTAGTTGGCCAGTGTGTACTACTCACACCTCTTGGTATAGTCTTGTCAACATTGGGTATGACTTTGAACAGCCCGGCTTGTAAGTCTCGAAGTCAAGGTCAGCGACAAGGGTGCATCGAGAGCTTGCGTTTGAAAGGTGCAGGTGAACGAGTTCGTTTATCTTATGCTCTGACGGGTATATGTATAGTACTTCCGTATTGAGTGGCAAGGTCGGATCCTTGTAATATGTGCAGTCGGCAATGAGAAATTCTCTTGGTAGTTGTCCTGTGCAAAATTCGAAAAGCGGCGCCCGGCCCGGAATATAGGGAAAGCGGGTCGAGGTTAAAAAACAATCATTTGGCTGGTCTAAGAGGATGGCAGCCATAGAAATACCGACGCAGAGCTTTCCCTGATGCTTATTATAGCCAGGGATACTTGTGAGAAACTCGAGTGTTTTCCTCGTGACGGACTGGCAAACGTCAGTGTTAGCGTTGTCCGGTAGAAACTCGTGGGGCATAAAGAAAAAGTCCACCAGGTCCGGCGGCAGCGAGGCTACAGTTACTGCGTCTCCGAAGGGAAGGATGAGCGTCAACATTGCTGATAGATTGTTCAGACTCAAAAGCTTCCTCACGTTCGACAAAAGAGCTGACAGTGTGTTGTGAACGTCGGAAGGCTGGCAGGCGCCTGTGGGCACAACCCAGTGGATGCCGATCCCGTCCAGGCGAAGGTCAACCATCATCGTCACGATGTCGATGACTAGGGTGTCCATGGCCATGGGGTCTCTGCCCAGCCTTGAGAATTGCGGACTGTCTTCTGCGTATCCGCCGAGGGTCACCAGAACCTTGGTTTTGTTTCGACTGAGGCGGTCGGAAGTATTCTTCAGCTCCGAGATGCCGTACAACATGTCAAATGCTGGAACTCTACTTCCTACTTGGCCATCATCGATGCTCATTGACCAATAGATGACATATGGGCAAAGGTCGAATGGTAGATGCTCCGGGAGGTAGTGGAAGTCTTCCGGTTTGCGGAATCTTGAGTTGTTAAACAGACAAAAAAAACGGAGGTTTTTGTGATGTGGCATCGAAAACCTGATGACATTGCGGTACAGACCGTTGATGTCGTCGTGCAGGGTTACCGCACCAGAGCAATTTAAGTCGGCGGCTGTCAAGGGATTTACAGTTGTCCTTCGACCGGCGGTGCAACGTGTCATCGAGGCCGCAGTGGTGCTGCTGCTGTTTCGGGAAATCTTGTCTAAATATGACAGGTATCCAAGGAGCACCAAGCCGATGGGAATCAACATGGTACCCGCACTTGCGATGCAGAAGAACCAGATCTTAAGACACCTGGCGTTCTCTTCCACCTCTTCGCCGTTGAACACTTCAGTGGAGGAGACGTTTTGTCTGAAATCGACTGGGCTCGGAGCACGGGCGGTATCCGGAACTGCCTGATTCCAGCTTTCAGCTGGTGAGGTCCATGTTCGTTGTACAGTGAGTGTCCGGGAGAAATCCCCTTTTTTCGTTGTTTGATGGTGACTCTGCGAAGTGGGCTCGGCTCTTGCTTCGACGGAATGGGTACCATCACTGCCTTGTGTCCCGGAGGAGGTACTCCCGGAAAATTTTGAACAAGCGCTGGTTACGTCGTGTTTGTTAGCGTCTTCAGAAGTAGGGCTAACGCTCTCCATTTTCGCATCCAGTGAGCTGCTGCGAGGTGTGCACAAGGCGTTCGCCAAGAACAATGGGCGCGCGAGTTGGAACAGCGGGTGCTGTGCGTGCAAAAGCCCGAGTTTCGGCATGGGACGTTTTCGTCTTTTTCACGCACACTTGATGAGGACCCGCTGGGCGCGTGGAGCGAAACTTCGTGGTGCAGGTTCTCAATCAACCCAGGATCCCTGGGTTGATTGAACCTAGTGGCTTTAATTGAACCCAGAGACTCTGGGTTCAATCCCCACCCCTGCACGTTTCGATCTGAGCGAGCATCGTATCGGCGCGCGGTCGTGTATCATAATTCGCCACGAGATCCGATCGGCACGGCTCATGTGGTTAAAGGGATGCTGAGCCGAAATTTTGGGTGGAAATTCTTGGTCGCAACGGCATACATAGCATGTCCTTTACTTCTGAATGACGTTGTTTTGAGCGAGAAGGCGTGTAAAATTAAATAAACACGAAAGTACAATTTTACGCGACCCCTGGTTAGCATCGTCGAAAGCTCGCTTCGTGACGTGCGCATTCTCATTCGCCTCAAAAGACAGACGGAGCCAAGCCAAGCCAACCGCTAAGCCGGGTGGTGTTTGTTGTTACCCGCCGAATTCAGAAACCTCACTGAAACTACACTCAAACTGAAGGGCCCCTCTACTTCCTCGAGGAAGTGGAGGGGCCCTTCAGTTTGAGTGTAGTTAGAGTGCGGTTTCTGAATTCGGCGGTTCGAAGTCTCCGGCGGAGACTTCGAGCGACTTCCGGTCAGCTATTTGAGCGCCATCTCTTATCCGTTGGTAATCTATTAAGTTTTTCCGGTTTACACCGGAAAGTTTATTTAATAGGATGAGATACATATCATTGTTGCTGCTTACAGATTTGAAAAATTATCCTGGTAAAGCGAAACAAATATCTTGCTTAGCTAAAGTTTCGTTTTCATAGTTTGCTCTCATTGGCCGGTTGGTTTTTTGTATTTCGACAATTGAGAACAGTTCCGCGTCGGCTGCCGCGGTCGCGGCTGCGTCGGCTGCTCGACGGCGCCTGTGCCAGCGGTGCGGTGATGGTTTTCGTCTGCGGCAGCGGGCAGTGGCGTTGACCTATTGGTTATCGGTCTATTTCTTCTACCAGTACAACGAGCAAACGGAACCTTGTCTATTGCTCGAAGCAGTGGTGCTCTAATTCCAGTGGCAACAGCTCTGCCAAGTTCTTTGGGTTCCCAAGTGACGAAAGGTAAAGACGGGCTGGTATTCTTTTGGTTATACAGTTTCGGATTGCCGAAAACTTGATGGTGCATATTTCATTATGGTAGAGCTATTGCAGAAGGTCAGAAGGGACAGCGCATTTATCTTAAAATGAGCGGTGTGGTCGGCATCGATGTTAGAGCACCGCAGCTCGGTAGCACGTGCGTGGAGCAGCTGGCGCTGCAGACCTGCGAAAGACCGTGGCGATCGAATCACTGTCGCCAACTACTGCAAAGTTAGTGTGCGATTGCAGGTCTGTGAATACTTGAATGGTAGTTTCGTGTAGAATTTGTATATTTGCTGTGCCGTGCAGTGAACGTTTTTTTCTGTATAAAGGGCGTGCCTAATAAAAAGAGAACTTGCAAAAGAAGTTTGGACTTGTGCTCAGACTGGCGATGTGCGCCCATGTTAAGCCGCGAAACAGCAGCGGCTGGGCGCACTTTGCATTCATTGATTGACGATTTAATGAGAAGTGGCTGTCACTGAACATGCAGTGTTGCCAAGCCGACCTCAATTGAGCGACGCAAAGTCAAGTGCAATCGTTTCGGAAGCGTCGGACCTTCGCAAAAACAGGTAAACACACTTTTTCTTTTTATATATATAAACAATTAGATTGTTTTGTAGAAGAACGAGACAGCGACAATGGGAGCAGTTCCCTCCTCTCAACATCAGCGACAATAGGATGTAAATTCGTTCGGAGTTGCTTGCATCCTTTTGTCGGTTTTGTCGCCGAGGGTGAGAGAGAGGTAGAGGAGGGACCACACTTATCACCAGGGTGTTGAACCGGAACCGAACCGAACCGAAAACCGGAAGAGAACCGTTATTTTTAGCTGAACCGGAACTGAACCGAACCGAAATCTTCGCCGCCATCTTGGAACTGAACCGGAACCGAACCGAAAAAAAATATAACGGTAACCGGTTCAAAACGGTTCAAGGTAATATTTCATTTTTTTTTTCTTTTTTGTTAGTATCACAAAATGAACATATGGGAATAAAAAATTGGTGGCTGTATTTATATGTATTGATCAAATCGTCATATACAGAATTGCAATGAATGATAAATTGTAGGTTTTCGTGGCACCTTTGTATTGGCACTATGATAAACCATGTGTCACGTGGTCACGTGACGTCATGGTGTCACTTCACGTTGTCAAGTAATGTCACGTGGCCTCGTGACGTCACGTGACTCACTGCGTCAACTTTATTTAATTTAAGGAAGTCATTAGATATATTAACCTTGTTGACAGCATGACGTAACATGACATAACGATTTCGCACCGAGAGTGACGTGACACCATGACGTAAGCGATTTTCATAGCCCCTACTCGAGTGCTTGGGCTCATGACAATCAGCATCGCCAAACATTCGGGTAACGGCTCATGTCAATTAAATATGATAATTAATAGCCCAACTCTAACAATATCTGAAGCTCAGCACAAGCTTTTGCTTTGCAAACCCTATCCGCCTAGGGCATGACTGTGATCAACACTGGCGGCATATAATTAGCGTCAGATCACGTGGCCGCTTGTTAAATTGCGAGTTGGGGAGATATCGACAGCTGTCTCTGTCCTTTATTTTTTCTGCATCTGTTATTAAGGAAAACTAATGAATGTTTCCGCAAGCTATCAACGTCAGGGGTTATTTCTTAACACTATTTATTGAAAGTACAAAAAAAAGAAAGTTGCAAGGCCAATTTTACATTATTGAGGCACCGAAACATTTTTGTGTTGTTGCTGAACTGCATCTGAAAGATGTCTCTGAGAATAGAAGTTCTTAAATGACTAAATGCGACTTAATATTATGACGTCACGTAGAACACGTGTTTACGGAAGGAATACATAAAAAAAGAGATATTTTAGTGACCTCAGAGGAACAGCCGAACGTTGGCAGTCGCTTTAAGTCTCAGACGAGCCTCGTTTTCAAGTTATTGCCTAAGTTTCGACCCCCTCTGAATTTTGCTGAAATTAGCTATAAAAATATTTGTATAAATTACTAAATACTACTAAGGATCACTCTCTAACGTTAATAACTGATTGAACTTGGCTTTGCCCTTTTTTTCTAGGCAATGGCAGTCGCCAAAAAATTGGAGAAATATGAGCATCGTTCATCCCCTCAACTCGGAGCCAGAAGCGGCCATGTGGCCTGGTGCCTGTCTTATGCCGCCAACGTTAATCATACCCCCGCGCTGGGGTTTTAAAGGAAGAAAACGCGTGCTGGAGCTCCAGGTATTGTTAGAGTTCGACTATTCTCATCACCGCAGTGATGAGAATAGTCGAACTTGGGTAGTTGCACACGCAGTGATGAGAATAGTCGAACTTGGGTAGTGGCACAAGAGCCACTACCCAAGTGTCCGCCGAGGCATTGATTGTTACGATCCGATGTACGGTGCTCACGCAGTTCTCCTGTCCAATCTATGAGCCGCGCTCGACTGTCGACAGGCGGGTGGTTTTGATCCCACAATTACGATATCAATCTTTGGGAAGGCAAGATTAAAAGAAATAGTCTCGTTTAATACTCGCCATTTCGCCGCGACAAAGAAGCTTCTGATTCAGTGGCGGCCTATGCGAGTACACTTGAGCCAGAGGACCAGTACGCCTCGGAAAAGTCATGAACATTCGAACCCGATATCGTTTCATGACCCCTTTAAACTTCACGGGGTGTAAAATAAAAGCAATGAAGGGTTGCGGTTAACAAGTGTCAAATAAAATTATCGAATTAACAGACACAAAACGAAGGAGGCATTTCCTCAGGAATACTTTCAGCCTTTCCACTCTGGTGAAGAAGGAAGACCAGAAAAGCTGTACTATGGTGGGAATGAAGTAATGGCCGGCCGCAAGTCGGCAAGTCAGAGTGGAAAGGCTGGAAAGGTTGCCGCCATCTATGAGCGACGGCGGCAACCAGGCAACCGGCAAGCCGGTTGTCTGGTTGCCGTCGTCATTTTTAGATGGCGGTAGCTCTCCAGAGTTTAGTGTCATCATTTGTTTTCTGACGGACACGACACTGGGGAAACTATATCCCTTAACAGCACCGCTGTATAAAGGAGTGTGCCTGTGTATGTGTGTGTGGGGGGGGGGGGGGGGGGGGGAGGGGGAGGGGGGAGTTTTAAAAACATTTTGTGTTGTAAAGGTTCCTCTTCCCCGCATCTTTGGCGCAGACCAAAAAGCGTGACCCCGGAAACTACTTTGTTTGCAAAAACGCTCTTGCCAAAAAGCACGTTTTCGTCGTGCCAGACGCTGGCGCCGTTCCTCACGACGATGCACTAAAAATAATAATACGTGCCTTTCAAATACTTGGCTTTCACTGAACTTGAACCTCCTGCAGCGTGCCTTTTGCACCGTCGAATTCGATTTTCTCAGCAAGATGAAATCAGAATGACCACCAGCCTATAGTGTGATGACGTCACGTGCATACCATGCTAAACAGTTCAGCTTTCAGGTGAAATGTGATGTTCGCAACACTACCAATAGATGTCCTAATTGTAAAGTTGTGCAGTATTTATAGCAGTCTCGCGATGAGATATGGCAGCCTCGAGAAATGTTAGAGCGCGTGACTACCATAGTGTCGTAAAGCGAGGGCCAAAAACGAGTGCAGGTAAAACCGAATATAGCATTAGCCTCCCGAGGCAGTATTTCGCGAAGTTTCGAGCTCACACAAGCTGATGAAATGTAATTTATACTACGATTTTAAGGATCTTTGTCTGTCTTTCGCGATATTTATGTAAAATCATGAATTTCCTTTCGTGCATCTTTACGCATCTCTTTTTGCAGTAAGGCGTTCTGCAAGGGATTATTCGGAAAAATGACATTAATTATCTCTCTCTTTTTGAACATTTCGTGTATTTAACTTCCAATCCATCATGTGAGCACAGAGTCTTTTTGAGCGTACCCTGCAACCCGATGTTTCACACTGCCAATCAGCAAACAGAAAAACACTTTTGCGCAGACTCTACAGCTCGTGTAATTTCGAGTATCGTCCTTCCGCGTCGGTCTCAAGCGGTTATGTGAACTTTGTAAAGTAAAATTTATTGATAAATATAAAATATATTTAATTACTAACTGAATAATTCACAACATAAATAGAGGGCCGACCACCCTAAAGCAATGCCCCCCAAATTATTTGAAAGGTGTTCTGTCAATCTTTTCCGGCGTTTTTATCCCGGACAGGCACGTTGTAAGTGATATGGGGCGGCCTTACATGCATTTCTGATTTTGAAGCTAATTTAAATAACTATGTGTTCCTCACACATATAACTTCTCAAACATACAGAAGTCTGTTGTTACCTCTTTTATGTGGTGAACATTACTTTCATGCAGGGCCGTACCCAGAAAAAAATTTCGGGGGGGGGGGGGGGTCTCGGGGACAACGGCGGCCATTTTGAAAGTGTCTATTGTCTTATTTTCGCCTATGAATCATGTGCATCGGTGGCATATAATGGAGACTTACAGCAAACCGGAGAACCGGTCCCGGTTTGGTACCCGGTAGCCGACCGGCGCCACTGCGCGTGCGCAGAGGTGGAGATTAAAATCGGCTGGCTGCCAGTGCACCGACCAGGGCCGTACCCAGAAAAAAATTTCGGGGGGGGGGGGGGGGGGTCATAACCCCTTAACCCCCCCCCCCCCCCCCCCCCCCCCCCCTGGTTACGGCCCTGCTTTCATGTGTCTGTGGGCTGGACAAATACAAAGCAAACAGGGGCGCGCGGCGGAACTATGACGATTACGCATGCAAACCGTCAGAAAGTGTACAATTAAGTAGCTGCCATGTCGAGTAGAACCTGAAATACTACTTCGGTTTACTTAACAAACGTTTGCATCGCATTCTCATTTGCCGCTCAAGCGTGCCTCGCGTGGCCTAGTGAAAAGCATCTGACTCGCAACTAAGGGGTTGTGGGTTCGAATCCCGCCTAAAATTCTTATTTTTTTTTTTAGGGCAAAGGAATCGTTTTTGAAATTGAAATCATTTGAAACATACGGCGACCTTTAATTCGCATTACATGTCATGTTTTAATCACTCTCATTCCACGCGTGATGTCACGTATCACGTAAGCATTGTGGGTTGTTTGAAATTCTTGCCCAAGGGTATGTAGCTCTGACGTCATGAACGTATCGACCAATCAGGATTTTTCAGTCACGCCACCGACATCGGCTTTTGCGCGACATGAACTCCTTAACGCTATCGTGTTAAGATCATCTATTAGCAAGGCTGATGCTCATTTACAAATTAAACTGTCCGGCATCTTGTCAAGAACAAACCTCAACAGCCAGGCTATGCCAGTTTATTTTGTATAAGAAAATGTTCACTTGAGCAAGCGCTATTTTGGGCCAGATTCGATCTGAGTGCGAAGGCGCGTATATATTAGAGCAGACAATTGCGATTACTTCTTGCTGCATGATTAGTCGCATGCATGCGGTGCTCAGTGTAAACAATGTTTGGTTATAACAACAGACATTTGGATTGCCACTCGGTGCTTCTATAAAAAATAGTCTGAAAGGAATTATCCTGAAACTTTTGTTACATTTTGAATTTTCATTGCTTTTAGCTCAGTTGGGTCGTTATCTTATACATATATATTGTGAAGTGTATTTCGTAAACCTTATTTCATGATATATATGGCCACGAGGCGCTCACTTGATAATTTTATGAGATGTAAATAATTCCTCAGTTCGAGGACACGATTTCACTTCTAATACTGCGACACAAAGCTGTACCGATCATGGGTATTTCAGACGACCTACCACACTTCGTGACAAAATTTTTTACTATGTAAATAGATCAGCTTGAACTTTAGAATTTTACTCAAACACGAAGAAAGGACAAGGAAATACAGTCCAGTTCTAAATTAAAGGCTGATCTATTTACAGGTATGTACCAACAAGCTCAACTCTTTAATCTTGTACTTAGGTAAAATATATTTTACTGGTAAACAAAGGGATGTTGAGTCGTATGAACACGATGTTATGTATGTTAATGTAGATTTTCTTCTACTCTTGCGTCGAAATTAAATAACTGAATTTAATATTTTTGGTGCCTAAAAACAAATGTAAATTGCACGGACGGTCGAAGAAACTATAAAGTTAATCGTTTCACGGCGTAAATAGTATATATTGCCAGAACAACGCGCAAAATATATTCTTAATTTAGTGGTTCAAACCGGTTCGAACCGGTTCAAACCGGTTTGAACCGTTATTTTTTGTTCCCCGGAACTGAACCGGAACCGAACCGAAAGCCGTGAACCCGAACCGGAACCGAACCGATAAAAATTTCGGTTCGACACCCTGCTTATCACACCGTCCCCCATAACCAAGCGGTTGCCATGACGACGGCGCGCTATTGTTTTATCTATTTCTTATTGCTTTTAGAGAAACCCAACGCCCGTTAGGGGAGATTTGGCGCTGCCGTCTGCAATGTGCAATGGACCTTTTCCGAGAAGCGTTCTACACACGCGCGAGCGCCCGATGCCAAGCGGCGGAGGTCGGAACGAAAAATCGAGGAAATTCGGAAGGAGGCTGTATATCAGCGAGTAGAACACGTAACTGCAGTACATATATAATTGTGTTACACAAAAAAAGAACGTCGACGGAAAGGAAAACGCGACGTTTGGGTGGAAGCCACGGATGCCCCTTTGAAGTCGCGTTGGGCACGCGCCGCTGCTCAGAGAGCGAAGAAACTGGTAGCGTAGCTCCCACTATTGATTGGTAGCGCAGGTAGGTCACTTCCTCGATTTTTAGTTCGTGCAGCCACCTACTGGCGCCGTCAGTATGTGGAAAGGTCCATTGGAGTCCCAATGGGAGGTATAGGAAGAGTCCGCCGTTTGTTAATACCCTGCGGGCTCTGCCCGCGTGGTACTATACTTCGTTTCACCTTATGTTGTACCGCAGCGAAGGCTAGAAGCGGGAGCTCATAGCGTTGGCAGCCGCTCTTAAGTCACGAGAGCTTGTGCCGCCGAGATGTGCCCCAGAGCAAGGATCTCGCGCTTGTAGGCTTTCCTGCGGTACATCATAAGGTGAAACAGAGTATAGTACCAGCCGCTATGAGAACAGTCACCGAGCGAATGAATCAAGGCGAGCACCAACGAACGAGGAGAATGCGCGGAGGCACCAGGGGCGCTGGGGGCGCCGAGAATGCGCGCGTCAGTTCCGCTACGCCTGCTCTCAGAAGGACTCGCTCGCGCCGGCGGCTTCCGGCCGAGGATTCGCGCTTAATTAAAAAAAAAAACAATTATTCGGGTCCCGTGCGTCTGATTGAATATCGTTTTTAGATACAGTTCCATCCCGTGAAGCCCGCTCGGACAATAATTATGAGATTTCAAATATCGGTCCACGGCCCCAACCATAATACCGGTGGCAGCTGTGCTAACGCTCCTGTTGCGGTGCAAATGTCGCGTCTGTGCGCGTGTTACGTATTTCGTTCTTTTTGCAAACATATCGCCAATTCATCATCACTCTTTTAGTGCAAAATATGATACGCATGCTTCAAAACTTAACGCACGATAAGAAAACAAAAAGTGCAAGTTTTGGTATTTTCAAACAAATATATCTAAGCATTCCAAGTTTCTAGACTTGTACTGCAATCAAGAGGCGTTCTTATTTTTTTCTTGAATAGATGAAGGACTGGTCTAGTTCCGTGTACACGTGTTTTTCTTAATTAGCACACACACATTTTTTTTAACTTTTTAATAAGAAATGGCCTTTTATGTGATTTTGAAGTCTCTTAACTTAAAAAACAACCACATTTAAGGGCATGCTCCTGGTAAACATAGGAACTCAGCATACAAAATATTAGAAGTGAAACTCCACCCATTTTCTGGTAAACACAACTTGATTTTAATGAAAATTAAAAAAAATTCCCTGCACGCGTTCCTGGTTTTCTCAGACAGCGTTCTGGCATCTGACGTAATTTTGTTTTTAATTGTATGCTAGAGGAACTGAGCTGGTTTACTGTACGCGTGAGTTTTGTATTCATAGTCAGATTTGTTGAAAATAGTGTTAAATCATGAGACTATTTTGAAGCTCGACTCTGTACTCAAGAAACCGGTTTCAAAGAAGAGGACAGCTACTTAAACAACGATTCTTTAATTAGAGCTTTTATCGTTCTAATTAAAATCACTTCCTATGATTGTAATTTTTTTAAAGCATACTAATTGTCCTAAATAATAACAAGAACCTATGTTGTAGCAACTAGACGACGCGCACTTGAGCCATCTTTTGAATGGTGGCTGAAATTCGAAGTTGAGAAGTTCAGGCAAAGTGGCCCTGATTCTGTCCTTGACGCAGATGTTTTTTTTATTTTTTTTTATTTCATTACGCTACTTCCTGGTTCTTGCAGTGAGTCACAGTTAATCTTGCAAAAAAAGAAAAAGAGAAGCACGTCACAGGGGCCACGAGCAAGTTCTCGAAAACACCTATAGGGCCTAATAATAAGCTATTCAATGCTGCCCGCCATGTTCCTACACCACGAAAGTTGCAAATATTGAACTCCATATGATGGTGACGACGAAGGGAAATTTCTCTCCCTTCACTCCAAGATTTTTAACAAACAGTATTTTTCTAAGGTTCCAGCTTTCCAAGCCTGCTGGTACGGTTTTGGTCGCCATTGTGCAGGGGTTTGAAATTTTCAGTTATAACATTACTCTACTCGTAGACAACTGAGAGTGTTATGTACAAACCGCAGTGACTGCTCCTCATGGTAAGGCAACGAACAGCCAGTCATCGTGGCTCAAATCTGTGGCTCAGGAAAAGGGTCTAATAAACCCCCTTTCCTTAATGTGCCCTATCAAAAGCGTGGCACAAGTGGGAAACCCTCACTGGTCGTCTTTCTTTAGATTAATTTTTATTTCATTTATTTAGATAAGAACAAATGTCAGACGATCAACTTTCATGGTGTTGGTTTAATAACGCAACGACTCCAAGCTTCCACTGTGCGCTTTACAGCAACCATGGCTCTTGTCCTTCGCAACTAATTATAAGCAACCAGGTCCGACTTGCTGGAAACAGCGTCTCAGCTGAGACTGTGATAAAGAAAGCAATGCCAAAGCCAGCGCTCAAGCTGAACGGGACCCAAGCCGCGTCTCAAGACAGTCGCGCGTCTCACCCTTTGCACTGCTTTCTTTCACTCAGTCTCATCTGAGACGCTGTTCTAGCAAGCCGATCTAGGATCACAACTCGTGAAGTTTCCTCACGCTTCCCTTTTATTTCTGGGAATCCCCGTAATGGAGTGTATGGAAATAAAATGAAGCGAGAGGCGTATTGCTGCCCAGATACGTTCTTCTATGACCGGGCAAGAGAGCCGTTTGCTTGTGGCCTTCACTCTCGCCGAGGAGCATTGGGACTTCTTTAGTCGCGTAGGGGTGCGACCACACAACCGTGCCCAACGCCGCCTGAGTCATCCTGAACCACTGTTTCCCAAGCACTGCGATTAAGAGTGTGTGCAATTTTACTTGTTTAAAATAACTGTAGTGAGCCAATTGGAATGATTTTCGAATTACAATAATTAAATTCTTGTCTATACAGGGTGTCACAAAAGAAAATTTACACGGTTTTTTTACCGCAAAAATAAACTAGACATCGCCAAACGCTCATTCTCCACCCAAAGGTAAAGCTAGCGGTCACAACCAGATGCCAAAGTTTCAGCCCGATCCGATAAGTTAATCAAAAGTTATAAGTGATTTTCTGAAAATTTCAACGGGAAAATGGAGCCCAGTTTTGCCCGTTTTCAGTTCCTGGTGCCATAAAGCCCCATGTGTTTGAAAACTCCGTCGGCCGCCATTTTCCCATTGAAATTTTTATAAAATCACTTATAACTTTTGATTAAGTTATCGGATCGGGCTGAAACATTGGCATCTGGTTGTGACCTCTAGCTCTACCTTTGGGCGGAGAATGAGCGTTCGGCGATGCCTAGTTTTTTTTGCGGTAAAAAAGATGGTGTAAATTTTCTTTTGTGACACCCTGTAGTATGTTGTTCACTTCTTTTTTCATTGTTGTGGACGACACAAAGCGTCAAACATATTCTGGGTGTACTCCATCTAATAAGACAAAAAACTTAAAGGAAAATTCAGTCAATATTATCTGAAAGAATATTTCAAAGACTCTCCTCCGATTTTTATCTGTGATGCTTTCGGTGCGCGTTCAGTCACGCTCTTCTCAGCATCGCAGCACTGGCGGAGGCTATAATGCAGGATACAAGAAGTTTCCAGTTAGTTGAAAGTCACCATCCGCGGCACATAAGAACGCACCGAAATGGCCGCGGACACTAACGCTGGCTAGATGGCGCCACAGTATTCAAAATGGCCCCTTTCACGATATAACGGTTTATAGGACAATATTAGGACGTCCATGCTGCCAATATAGGCTAGGGGAGGGCAACCATATAGGGCAAGATTCCGGAAAGTGGTGTAGCCAATATTGGCTAGAAAATCTGTACCAATACTAGTCAACATTGGCGAAGTTCGTGCGGCTAATACTGACACTAAAACGCGTACCAATAGTGACCAATATTAAGCCAGTTAGTATGGCAAATATTGGCAACAAAATGTGCACCAATATTCGATTATATTGGGATAGTTTTTTTTCTAAATATTGGCTCGAAATTTGAACTAATATTGGTCAATAATGGGTCCACAGCAAAGGCCAAAATGGGCACACAATAGTGAACCAATATAGCGACGCGTCGCACTTTCCGATATTGGCTAATATCGTTGTCCTTATTTACGAATATAGGACCAAAGTGGGACCAATATTGTTCTGCTGCCTGGGTTGGAACATACGAGATATTGCAAAATTTCTTAACACTACTTGAGGATAGTACGCTACTTGCGGCAAAATTCGAAAGTTTTGAAAATCGGCACAAGCCTACCACAACGATTAGTACGTGCAGCGGGGCCTGAGCCTCTATAATACCAGTATTTAATAAAATTAAATCAAGTTTTGGCGCAATGTTGGCGCAAGTTCCTCGCATCGGGGCTAAATGTGGCAGGATGTGGCAGGATGCCAGACACGCGAACTAAGTACAGTCAATTGCAAAGGGATCCCACGTGAAGACGTTGGTGCAGCCCGAGCACAAGCTGCCCCATCCCTCCGGGGTGTCTACGTCAGCGCGGCACCGCGGAAAAAACGTGACGTAGTTACCACGTGATGCGCATCCCGGGGAAAAGGGAGGGCCCTCTTGTGAACACCCCTTAACAACTACAGTCTGACAATATGAGATATACAAATTTCTGCCTTACCATTTCTCAACCCAAACAAGAAATGCCCATGAGAGGCAAGTGTTTGAACGAACTCAGAAAACCACAGACTCACAAATGAATGCACTCCTCCTCGTGCCTGGTTTATATTTTATCAGAAGTACTAGGAAAGGAAACAAGAGGTGGTTCATATATGATTTCCAAAAATGAGAAAATATTCTTCTCTCTAGGGCAGACCAAATATATAATTAGGGGTATGAACAAGAAGTCCTCCATTTCTGGAAGATAACTTGTACGAAACTACGAAAAATTTAAAAAATATTCAGGTTTACATAATTTAGTTACCCGGTGTGTACTACTTACACCTCTTGGTATACCTTTGTCAGCATTGGGTATGACTTTGAACAGCCCGGCTTGTAAGTCTCGAAGTCAAGGTCAGCGACAAGGGTGCATCGAAAGCTTCCGTTGGAAAGGTGCAGGTGAATGAGATCGTTTATGATATCTGCTGACGGGTACGCGTATAGTACAGTCGTTCGGGATTGCACGTTCGGATATGCGTACATTGTGCATCCCAACAACCAGTTCGTTTCGTCTGGTAGTTGTCCTGTGCACCCTTCGAAAAGCGGCGCCCGGCCCGGAATATAAGGAAAGCGGGTCGATGTTAAATAACGATCCTCTCGCAAATCAAAGCGGATGGCAGCCATAGAAATACCGACGCAAAGCTTTCCCTGATGCTTATTATAACCAGGGATAGTTGTGAGAAACTCGAGTGTTTTCGTCGTGACGTCCTGGCAAACGCCAAGGTGAGGTTTTTCCGGTAGAACCTCGTGGGTCATGAAGAAAAAAAAGTCCACCAGGTCCGGCGGCATCGAGCTTACGGTTACATTGTCTCCATAGGGAAGAATGAGCGTCATCAGCGCTGATAGGTTGTTGAGATTCAGAAGCTTCCTCACGTTAGCGAAAAAAGCTGACAGTGTGCTGTGAACGTCGAAAGGCTGGCAGATGCCCGTGGGCACAACCCAGTGGATGGCGATCCCGTCCAGCCGAAGGTCGACCATCATAGTCACGATGTCGACGACTAGGGTGTCCATGGCCACAGGGTCTCTTCCCAGCCTTGAGAATTGAGGACTGTCTTCGGGGTACCCGCCGAAGGCTACCAGAACCTTGGTTTTGTTCCCACTGAGGCGGTCGGAAGTATTCTTAAGCTCCGAGATGCCGTACAGCGTGTCAAATGCTGGAACTCTACTTCTTACTTGGCCGCCCTCGATGCTCATTGACCAATAGATGACGTATGGACAAAGGTCGAACGGTAGATGCTCTGGGAGGTAATGGAAGTCTTCGTGTTTGCGGAACCTTGAGTTGTTAAACAGACAAAAGAAACGGAGGTTCTTTGTATGTCGCATGAAAAAATTGCTTCTATTACGACACAGACCGTTGATGTTGTCCTCCAGGTTCACTGCACCAGAGCAATTCAACTCGACGGCTGGCAAGGGATTTAGAGTTGTCCTTAGACTTGCGGTGGAACGCGTCATCAAGTCCACAGTGGTGCTGTTGCTGTTGAATGAAATTTTGTTTAAATGTGACAGGTATCCAAGGAGCACCAGGCCGATGGGAATCAACATGGTTCCCGCACTTGCGATGCAGAAGAACCACATCTTAAGGCACCTGGTGTCCTCTTCCACCTCTTCGCCGTTGAACTCCTCTTCATTGGAGGTGACGTTTTGTCGGAAACTGACTAGACTCGGAGAATGGGCGGTATCGGGAACTGCCCGATTCCACCTTTTAGCTGGCGAGGTGCTAATTCGAGGTGCATTGCGATTCCGGGAGAAATCCCCTTCTTTCGCTGTTTGATGATGACTCTGCGAAGTGGGTTCGGCTCTGGCTTTTACGGAATGGGTACCGTCGCTGGCCAGCGTCCCGGTGGAGGAACTCCCGCTAGTAACCTCGTACTTGTTAGCGTCTTCAGAAGTAGGGCTAACGCTCTCCATTTCCGAGTACACTGAGCCGCTGCGAGGTGCGTACAGGGACGTTCGCCAACAGCAATAGGCGCGCAAGTTGGAACAGCCGGTGCTTTGATGGCAAAAGCGCGAGGCTGGCACGAGACGTTTTCGTCTTTTTTCATGCACATTTAATGAGGACGTGCTGGGCGCGTGGCGTCAACCCAGTATCGTGTAAAGCCCCTTCATGTTTCAAAAGTAGCGCAAGGTGCGCCTATGCACGAGGCACGTGCAACGTGCAGCCCTTGGAAAGATCATAGCGGCACGCGTGACCTTTTCAAGGAAGATCACGCGTGCCGCTATGATCTTGGTTCCGCTATGTTCCGCCGCTATGTTTTTGGCCAGCGGCATAGTGCCGCTATGTTCTTGGCCAGCGGCACGCGTGGCCAAGAACGCGTGAAAGGAATTCGTTGAAATTTTATCAGAATGAAGTTGTGTTTACAGGAAAACGGGTGGCGTTGCATTTCTAATATTTTATATGCTGAGTTCCTATGTTTACCAGGAGCATTCCCTTAAATTTTGTTGCTGCATCATGATGTAAAAGTGAGTTACGAGACTTCAAAATAGCATAAAAGAGACTCTTTTTTGAATAAATATTATAAAATGTGACTGAGCTAACTAAGAAAAACACGTGTACACGGAACTAGACCAGTCCTTCATCTATTCAATAAAAAAAAAGTGAAAGCCGTTTACAAATCCCTGTAACGCCGAATTGGAGCGCAGCTCTTGAGGAGGAGGAGTGAAGGGTACTGAGGGGAGGGTAGACCCCTCCTCCTTCTCCTCCTCCTCCCCTCATTCTTTAATATGCTCCGGGGGGGGGGGGGGGTCACGTGACCTCGGGAGGGGGTGTGTCACGTGACTTCGGGGAGGGGGTCACGGGACCTCGGGGAGGCGTGACCTGGGAGTCACGTGACCTTAGGTGTCACTTGGGGGTCGCCTCAAGGTCACGTGACCCCCAAGGTGACCCCCACGTGACCGCAGGGGGTCACGTGGGAGTCACCTTGGGGTCACGTGACCTTGAGATGACCTTGGGAGGGGTCACGTGACCTTGGGGGTCACGTGATCTCAATATGACCCCACGTGACCCCCAAGGTCACGTGACCTTGGGGGTCACGTGACCTTGAGATGACCTTGGGAGGGGTCACGTTACCTTGGGGGTCACGTGACCTTGGGATGACCTTGGTTACGCCGACGCCAACGGCGACGCTGACACCGCTCAAGCCGGGAACGGGCCCCCAAGAGCTGCGCTCTAAAATAAGAACGCGTCATGGATGCATTACAAGTCTAGAAACTTGGAATGCATGGAGGTATATGTCTTTGAAACTGTCAAAACCTGCACTTTTTGTTTTCTCGTTGTGCGTTAAGTTTTGAAACATGCGTATCATATTTTGCACTGCAAGAGTGATGATAAATTAACAATTTGTTTGCAAAAAAAAAAAAAAAAACGGAATACGTAACACGCGCACAGACGCGACATTTGCACCGGAAACCGGAGCCTTAACACAGCTGCCACCGGTATTATAGTCGGGGCCGTGGAACCGCCGCCTTAACGAAGCCGAGTTATTTTAAAGGCCGAAGACCACTTCTTGCTTTTAAACTTTCCCTTCTTTCTCCACTTCCTCCCTACCCCCTCTTTAGTCGCCACTGGACACTGGATAAAGCTTCGTGTCAGGACCGTGATTCCCGCAAGTTACGAACATGGTCAAAAATCGGGCACAAAGAGACGAAGACAAACGAGGAAGGAACACAGAGCACAGACAGGCGCGCACTCACAACTCTGGTATACTAAGCGAAGAAAAGATAGATGAAGCACGATATATGACAGGGGGCAACGGCACCAGGGGGTAAGCAATTCAGTCACAGTCACATGTTCGCAAGAAGCGAACATTTGACTGCCACAAATCGTGCTTCATTTTTTTTTCTTCACTAAATATATCAGAGTTGTGAGTGCGCGCCTGTCTGTGTTCTGTGTTCCTTCCTCGTTTGTCCTCGTCTCTTTGTGCGCGGTTTTTAACCATGTTCGACGCTTCCCATCTCACCCGGCTTACTACTCTACTACAGTTACGAATACTCTCCTCACAATAAAGCAAAACGCTGCTCCAGGGGCACATACGACTTCACGCACATCGCACTCGCAAAACTCATCCACATGGTGGCGATTCTTGATCGGTGTCCAATCGTGCGAAGGCACAGAGACGCAGTACGATTCGGCGCGCAAAAGAACGTTTGATCACGCCGCGCGACCGCCGAAACTTCTTTCCGATGAGTTGTGCCTTTTTCCCGCGGCGCTGCGCTTTCGTAAAAAGTTACACCTTTCTTTAAAGGCAGGTCTCACCATCGTCACAGGGGTTTACGAAACTTCTTCGGTGAATGAGGACGAACAAGTGCAAAACACGTCTTCAGCACGCTGCGTCCACCTTGTGGAACGCTCGCAAAAACACGATTTCGCTGCATGCCAGATGGCCGTCCGGTGGCGCTGCGGCGACCAATCGGGATGCGCGTTTCAGGAAATTGTCATAGACACCAGTGGAGGATCCCAATCTCAACCGCCGGCACCTCGCTGAGCAAAATCTGTGAAGTTGCCAGACACGCGAACTACGTACGGTCAATTGCAAAGGGATCCCACGCGAAGGCCGGGGGGGGGGGGGGGGGGGGGGGCATTGGTGCCGCCCGAGCACAAGCTCCGTCATCCGTCCGGGATGTCTACGTCAGCGCGGCACCGCGCAATAAAGCGTGACGTTGGTACCACATGATGCGCATCCCGGGGTGCAAAGAGGGGGATTATTCCCCTTGTGAACACCCCTTAACATTTACAGTCTGACAATTCGAGATATACAAATTCCCGTCTTACCATTTCTCAACCGAAACAAGAAATGCTCTTGAGAGGCAAGTATTTGAACGAACTCAGAAAACCACAGACGCACAAATGGATGCACTGCTCCTCGTGCCTGCTGTATATTTTATCAGAAGCACTAGGAAAAGAAACAGGAGGTAATTCATATACGATTCTAAAAAAAATGAGAAAATATTTTTCTCTCAAGGGCAGACAAGATATGTACTTAAGGGTATCAGCAAGAAGTAGTCCATTTCTGGAAGCTAACTTCTACAAAACTACGAAAACTTTAAATTATATAAAAGTTTTTTTTCTAATTTAGTTAGCCGGTGTGTACTACTCACACCACTTCGTATAGCCTTGTCAGCATTGCGTATGGCTTTGAACAGCCCGGCTTGTAAGTCTCGAAGTCAAGGTCAGCAACAAAGGTGCACCGAGAGCTTGGGTTTGTAAGGTGCAGGTAAAGGAGCTCTCTTATCTTCTCTTTTGACGGGTACGCGTATACTGCATCCGTATTGTGTGGCGAGTTCGGGTCTCCGTATTGTGTGCAGTTCTCATATTTGTATTCTATCGGTAGTTGTCCTGCGCACAATTCGAAAAACGGCGCCCGGCCCGTAATATAGGGAAAGCGGGTTGATGTTAAATAACGACCAGTTTTCTCATCAAAGCGGATGGCTGCCATAGAAATACCAACGCAGATCTTTCCCTGATCCCTATTATAGCCAGGAATACTTGTGAGAAACTCGAGTGTTTTCGTCGTGATGGACTGGCAAACATCAGTGTTAGCTTTTTCCGGTAGGAATTCGTGGGTCATGAAGAAAAAAAAGTCCACCAGGTCCGGCGGCATCGAGCCTAAGGTTACGTTGTCTCCGTAGGGAAGAATAAGCGTCACCAGCGCTGATAGATCGTTCAGATTCAGAAGCTTCCTCACATTAGCGAAAAGAGCTGACAGTGTGCTGTGAACATGGAAAGGCTGGCAGGCGCCTGTGGGCACAACCCAGTGGATGGCGATCCCGTCCAGCCGAAGGTCGACCATCATAGTCACGATGTCGACGACTAGGGTGTCCATGGCCACAGGGTCTCTGCCCAGCCTTGAGAAGTGAGGACTGTCCTCGGCGTACCCGCCGAGGGCTACCAGAACCTTGGTTTTGTTCCCACTGAGGCGGTCGGAAGTATTCTTCAGCTCCGAGATGCCGTACAACATGTCAAATGCTGGAACTCTACTTCTTACTTGGCCGCCCTCGATGCTCATTGACCAATAGATGACGTATGGACAAAGGTCGAATGGTAGATGCTCCGGGAGGTAGTGGAAGTCTTCGTGTTTGCGGAACCTTGAGTTGTTAAACAGACAAAAAAAACGGAGGTTCTTTGTATGTCGCATGAAAAAATTGCTGCTATTACGGCACAGACCGTTGATGTTGTCCTCCAGGTTCACTGCACCAGAGCAGTTCAACTCGACGGCTGGCAAGGGATTTAGAGTTGTCCTTAGACTTGCGGTGGAACGCGTCATCAAGTCCACAGTGGTGCTGTTGCTGTTGGATGAAATCTTGTTTAAATGTGACAGGTATCCGAGGAGCACCAGGCCAATGGGAATCAACATGGTTCCCGCACTTGCGATGCAGAAGAACCACATCTTAAGGCATCTGGTGTTCTCTTCCACCTCTTCGCCGTTGAACTCCTCTTCAGTGGAGGTGACGTGTTGTCGGAAACTGACTGGACTCGGAGCACGGGCGGTATCGGGAACTGCCCGATTCCACCTTTTAGCTGGCGAGGTGCTAATTCGAGGTGCACTGCGAGTCCGGGAGAAATCCCCTTCTTTCGCTGTTTGATGATGGCTCTGCGAAGTGGGTTCGGCTCTGGCTTTTACGGAATGGGTACCGTCGTTGGCCAGTGTTCGGGTGGAGGTTCTCCCGGAGAATATTGAACTCCCACTAGTAACCTCGTACTGGTTAGCGTCTTCAGAAGTAGGGCTAACGCTCTCCATTTTCGAGTACACTGAGCCGCTGCGAGGTGCGTACAGGGACGTTCGCCAACAGCAATAGGCGCGCAAGTTGGAACAGCCGGTGCTTTGATGGCAAAAGCGCGAGGCTGGCACGAGACGTTTTCGTCTTTTTTCATGCACATTTAATGAGGACGTGCTGGGCGTGTGGCGTCAACCCAGGATCGTGTAAAGCCAACACTGTCTAGGTGGTGTTGGTAAAGCCCCTTCATGTTTCAAAAGTAGCGCAAGGTGCGCCTATGCACGAGGCACGTGCAACGTGTCGCCCTTGGGAAGATCATAGCGGCACAGCCACTGATCTCTATTGTAGTAGGCTGGATCGCGGACCGCGGCCTCGGCAGCTGGGGCCGAGTGTCGCCACCGGCAGCCATTGATTGACACCAGCCAATGCATGGTGCTCTATGGGAAGAACGAGAAAAAGTGCCGTTTCCCCCGTTTCTGAGCTGTCGTCGGCACTGAAACTTTTTGGCTGCTTTTCGATAAGTCCGTCAAATAGCTTGCGTACAAACATTAAAACTGACAGCCCCCGCGGTTCTTATAAATAAATATTTTGTGGTCGAGAGTGACTCCGCTGTAGTGCAGATCAATGAGGCGAGAGTCAGCTAGAGTTACCGCGGAATGGCGGTTTGGCGGTTTCGTTCAGTTCGGTTTAGCAGACGACAGGCTCGAAGAGTTTGCTACGCGGAATTCGCTCACTCCCGGAAAGTCACAGTCGAGATGGGACTTCTTTGTCATTCATCAACTTCTGGGCTTCCCCGAGGACGGTTTCATTGACGGCAAGTTCCGTGGTTTACTCCACTACGAGAGCAAGCTTGCCAGCTCAGCCGTAGGTGCTCTGGTACGTTTGATCTTTTTAATCGATGTCCAAACCTTTGACAAACACCGATTCGATTTCCAAACACCCAACATAAGGTGGCAGCACACCATAAAATACACGCCTCCGAGCACAGCGTACATGCTTCAATATTCTTACTTTTGTGCGTTTCTCCCATAGACTTGTGCGTATTGCCTGGTGTCAAGCAATGGCCGTTGGTGGCGACACCGACGGGCTCCCGATCCGCGATCCAGCCTACTACAATAGAGATCAGTGGGCACAGCGCAGCACTGAGCTAGATTTCATACCCCGTGTTCCAAGCTGAAGTGGCGCGCGGCACGTGTCTTGAGCATTTTCACAACAATGAATGGCGCCACTTTTTCGAGGATAGAGGGGCTTTAGGACCCTGGGTTCAATTCTAACCCCTGCCCGTTTCGATCTGAATTAGCATTGTGTCGGCGCGCGCTCGTGTATCATTATATTGTTTATATTGTATTCTAAATCTACGCTTTGCTAGCGGAATTTTTCGCGGTCACTTTGAAACATGCATTCAGCTCACGCCCGTCGGGCCCCCTTTCCCCCGAGTATGATCTAGTAAAATTTGTTATTACTGCGTGGTGCACGTTAGAGGCCCTGAGGCCTTCAGGCCTAAGGGCCTTTAAGGCTGTAGGGAACTGGCTGAATGTTTCATGTACAAGTGACGGACAAGTTGCGCTAGAGGCAGACTAAAGGCTCTGTTATACTCCGGCGCGCGCGCAGGCGAACGCCGGCCGAAGTCGGCTACGTCACGTCAGTCACGCCGCGCGCGTCAAAAATTCGCCCTCTTTATACTCCGGCGTCCCTGCAGCGACTCCCGCGGCTGTGCTTCGGTGGGCCGCCGGCGTAGCGCATGCGCAGAACCTGACTACGAGGGCACGTTTCCTGCGAGAGTGCGCCACTTCCGGTTCCTTTTCGTTTCGAATAGCAGACGAAAATTCTCGCGCTTCTTGAGCGCCAAGTTCGAGAGATGGCGTGGACGTACCTTGCACGAAGAAAACTCGCGCTTGCACTGTTGGTGCACCGCCTGCACCGCAAGCGTAGGCGGTCAATGTACATATGGTACATCTTTGACAAATGCCCGGTCTACGGTACTCAAGCTTCCTAGTGTTGTAGACACACGGGTGAGGACGAATTCCCTCGATCAGCTTTTCAACCGACCGAGTCCGATTCTTCAAACATGGGGGGGGGGGGGGGGATGTGGTGTATAAAACGGGAAAGGGGGTTTAATGATGACGCCACACGGAATGGTGCTCCTGTCGTCTGCTATTGCTCGTATTCGCCGCGCTTCCCGCGCGAGGGCTGCCGGGAGCCAGCGCGTGATGCATCCTGGTCCGGCGCCGCTGGCGCGGCTGGCGCGGAATACGGCCTCCATTTTGGCGCCGAGGCGGTTAGGCTCCGTCGAACGCCGCCGGTCGCGTCGGTTACGCCAAGACGCCGGAGCGTCGGGTTTTCGCCGACGTGGCGTCGCTGTGACGCGCTCGCACGCGCTCACGCGTTACGTCGGAGTATAACAGAGCCTTAAGTCTCGGCTGTCCAAACATTCATACAACATAAATACTTAGGAGTTGCTAGAATAGTAAGTAAGTACATAAAAAAAAAACGCCGATGATATGGCGACTCAACAGTTTCCTTGGAAAAATCTGTAAAGTGACTAAAGTCGGTTACAAGTCAAGAAGGTAGCGGCAAATGCCCCTCAAAACGAACCTTGTATCCCTCCGCCACCAATCGCATCCCGTTGTTTCCGTGACGTCATGACCTGCCCGAACCAATCTTGTTCTGGCAAATGAATATTTTCAACTACGGCTGCCGGGCAGATTCTCTACGACTCCAGTATCGTGCAGCAATTATTCTGTATTTTAATGCAGTTTTTCACTTTTCCGAGCATACGTCGCTAAGTCGTAACCGCGTCCACTTTTATTCGCAATAGGTTCTGCGCGACAGCGTGATAATCCTGCGATAGCATTGCCACCGAAAAGTTCGATGCGGAAGTAAGGCCTAGCATCGTACAGACGTCGAACGCCGTCTGCTCCTCTGCCTCAGGTTGCGCCTCAACATTGTGACGGCATCGGCTTTTCTTCGCAGTGGTTTCCGTGGAGCGACGTTAAAATGCAGCGGTCACCATACTCTCCTTTATAAGTGTAATGGGCTGTGCGGGAGGGGCGGAAGTGAACCGCGAGCACAGTCAGTGTCTTCACCCGTTTTCGACCGTATCTTTGCTGGCGTTAATAAATAGTCTGTCTACTGAAATGACGCCTTCGCAGCAGAATGCATTCATCTGTGAAACGTGGCGTCCTTGTCAAGTTTCCGCGTCGCAATCAGCTGCACGATAATCTATGACTGAGATAGTACCCGCGGTGCAACCTCGTTCGTAATAGTGAGCTGTTACATACATGTGACATACAAATGATAAAGCCAGTGATGCGTATGTTACAAACATTTAATTGATGTTGTTTTGGACGTTAAGAAGCTGATGTCTTTTTTCGGAAAAAATATCAGAGAATTTGAGGGATGCAGATTTGGTTCTCTCAAATGCTTCCGAACATTCTTCTTGCTTTCAGGGGCCCTGTCAGTCGTATGTTTATGCTTCGAAACCCAGGTACGTGACGTGTGTACCCCCACTTTCGTCGCGTCGCGGCCTGACGTATTACCGGTAAACACGCACCAACTTTTCTGATTTACTTTAAAAGGAAAATTTGTCCACAATATGGGATCGCAGCATTGGTTTAATAATTTGTAAAAGATAAAAATTATGTCAATAAAAATTGATTGCAAGTGCAGCTTCCCATTTCATGAGTTGTGGCTTTCTTCTATGCGAAATATGTGTTAAAATAAAAAATTTAAAACATGCTGAATACTCAGATGTCCTGATCTTGGTCCGAATGCAAGTGGCAGAATGATTTGTCTTTATGACAATAAAATCAATTATGTTTAAATCAAGAAAAAGCTCAAACCGCCTAATTAACTTTCTGGTGTATGTTTATTTCTGCATTATACTAGGCCGTAGCCAAGAACGAGCTCCTTAGAGTCTGCTATCATCATTCTGGTCTACCTTGGCAAAGACAGACTCGTGTAAAAACATAGTGAAGTTCTTGGAGGCAACTTCGCTGTCCTCATTGTCACAGCTTCCATGGAACCATCGGAAAGAAGGGTCCCTGTCGTTTCATCAACACATATTTCATCAACTTTTTACGACTCTTGTTTCATCGATACTACCACACCGTGCCGTGAAGTTTCATCGACACACAAATTTCACGCTGTAAAAACATTTGGTTGCGCGATTATCACTGGGGCACATGTTAAACTATCCGACCCACCTAGTTCACGATGTTTTTCGGCTACAGTCTCCAACAGTTCATTACAAAAATGTGGACTTACCCAGCCCACTTGTACATGCCGCTTCGCAGCAGCGTATAAGGGTGGTCCTGCCCTCGTGCATGTACCCGTACCCTTGCTCACCAAGAAACCACCGCACCCCTAACCAAACAAAAATGCTGTCGACGAAACATAGCAAGATATGTTGACGAGCGAGTGTCGATGAAAGAATCTGTTGATAAAACGTCGTACCTTTGATGAAACGAACTATCGGAGAAATGTCATTTGATGAAATGAGTGGCACCACACAAGAAGCTCCTTTTCGAGCCGCGTTACTTTAACACTATCGCAGTCATCATTTCCAGATACTCATTTCCCGACAAAATGCACTCTAAATAAAAAAAAAAAAAGAAAATGAATTTCACGTTTCTCTGCTGTTAAAGTTCACGACCTGGAATTGGATAAGGAGCCATCAGGCAAATTTGAAATGGTTCTGGACTGGACAAAATGGACTCGTTATCGGCGTTATTGGTGCAAATTTATGACGAGTACAACGGGCTCGGGCCTGAGACCTAAGGGTTAACGTGGGGCGACTCAAGCCGAGGGATATGGCGAGTGCACACCGACTGTGGGAAGCGACCACCTACCTATCTGATCTCGTTGCAAGCCTTAGACCTCAACCTTCAAGGAGCTCTGCATGATTCGTCGTATCGGATAACGTCTTAGCAGCCCATTAGACTGATCCTAAAATTCTGCTCCACCAGTACATCCCCAGGCCTTCCTGGAAGCGACCCACTTGATTCCGGTACGAGAAAAGACCCCAAATCATGACCTGCGCTATATATTTTACCTCTGGGTCAGTTGATGGTGGCAGTACAGCAGCACCAACGGAAAAGGCGATTACGCCTGTTACAGGCTATAGCATCACAAAACTTAGAAATACCTCCATTTATTCTAAACCAGTCTTAGAAGCCACCCAAGCACTCAAAAACGACCTTTCAGTACTTCACAACTCTGTCCTCAGCAACAAGTCTGCCTGCAATCGTGCATTGTGGTTCTTATCGGCTCCAAAAAGGTTTGATTTAATCCTCTACAATGCGCTAGTCCGGGAGGCTCAAAACTCAGGTCTCTATGGAGACCTCTTCACTTCATCACAGCGTTTCTGCAAGACGGACGATGTCAAGCTTGAATCGAACTGAACTAGGCCCCGTTACCGGCGTTGGCATTCCCCAGATCTCCGTCCTCTCACCAATCCTTCATCAGTGTTGCAGCCGTCTTTTCCTCACGTCAAGCAATCGGTGCTGTTTTTACGATATATTTCAAGCGAGTACAATGACACCTCTGAAATTCTCAGAGTGAACTCGGTCGTGTGAATGGTCACCAACGTCCAGTTTATGCTTCGAAACATATCATTGGCAGTTAGATGTAGCTTTTACAGTGCTGACGCACGTTATTGTTATTCTTAGAGTGGCCTCGGTCGTCTGAATGACCACCGATGTCCAGTTTATGCTTCGAAACAGATCATTAACAGTTATTCTGCCCGGAGTGCGGAAGCACGTTATTGTAATTTTCAGAGTGGCCTCGGTCACGGTCCTGTGAATGGCCACCGACATCGTGTTTATGCTTCGAACCAGATCATTGGCAGTTAAAGCTAGCTGCCCACAGTGCTGACGCACGTTGTTGTTATTCTCAGAGGGGCCTCGGTCGTCTGAATGACGACAGGCGTCCCCTTTAGACTTCAAAACGTGGCACTGGTACTGGTACTGCGATTTCACTCTCCGCTGTGCTAACACATGGTTTTATTGTTCCCAGAAGCCTCAGTCGTGCGAATGGCCAGAGACGTCCCATGTATGCTTTAAAGCAGAGCACTGGCATGTGATCTTAGACAGAAAAAGCGCTTAGTTGCAATCAAAATTCTATTTGTTGCGTATACCAAAGATGTTTAGACAGCGGGAAGGGCCAAAATGGCATCTGATGTCTTTGCGGTAGATGGGCTGCAAACTTTTGTTTTCAAGGAGTTGAAATCTATACTGGTGATTCATGGCACAGTGCAATGTATAGACTAGCTTAGAGATTATCGCAACAAAATAAGAAGTTTGTCTGGTGGCTGCATATTGAAATGCTATACGTCAACGAGCAGAGAAGCATGACAACATGAGACACGGGAGGTTAGTGTTGGACAAGAACAACAATCCGATTATAAACATATGAGTGGACTTTAAAAGGACCGTTTTGTGTTCCGAGATGTTCCACGCTGTCTCCATAGTGGTGGTGTTAAGCTTCGCTAGGGGGCTCGACACCAGACAGGTCACTCTCGTATGGGGTGTCGTCTCCATCCAGCTGAATGACGCTGGGCTGGATGTGGGCACTTGTGGCACCGCCTCGTCGGGACGTTGCTTCAATGTCAATAACGTGCCTGACAGCATTAATCCAGTTGTCCGTGGTGACCTTGTGAACTTCTTCCTTGAGGAGTGTCCCCACGTCGACAATCTTGAACGTCGTGTTTCGGGCAGCAACGCCGTTCTTGATCTGCACCCATATAAGTTCAATGGGGTTGAACTCGCAGTGATACGGTGGGAGCCTGACCAGAGTGCAGCCAGCCGTTTCGGCAGCACTGTCCACACGATACTTTAGGTGCTGTGGCTTCACCGAGGCCACAATGTCGAGCAGCTGCTTCTTCAGCATCTTGGGAGTCCCATGAAATTTTCTGAGACGTCAGCCACAAACTAAAAGATATGGCAGGATAAAGGCCAATTTCCGATATGTAGATGATTTTTTTTTGTTCTTTGCAACACTGAAGTGAATGAAGAAGAGGATGGGTGCAAAGCAAAAGTTACACAGTGCTTCCAAGAATGTTGCCCCGAATTGGATTTCACGCATGAATTACCCGTTGAAAAATCCACCAGGTTCCTTGACCTGGTGCTTCAGTTCAAAGAAGGCCATGCGTGCTGGAGATATGAGCCGTGCTCGTGCCAAGGGTTTCTTCCATACAACTCGGGGCATTCGAAAAACATAAAGAGGGAGTGTTGCCACAGCTGCTCTTATTTCCACCTTAAAGAAATCATGTCACCATCAACTTGAACCAAGTTCTGAAACCCAGATAAAGCGTCTACGTGAGTCTGGTTATCCAGAGTCTCTCCTGGTGACCGTCTCTGAAACCATTTGCCAGAAGTTGAAACGTGAGCATGCAGCTTATGAGGCTTCATCGCAAGCTACAAATCGAAGAAACGTTGCGGTCATACCCTACATCCATGGACTCACACACAACCCAAAAAAAATTGCCGGGAGGCATAATATTCGTGTTGTGTGCTCGGCACCGAGCAAGGCCTACTCCATGTACCGCAGAACTAATCGAAAAACAAATCAAGAGAAGAAGCAATGCACCATTGCTCACAGGACGAATTACACCCCGTGCCAAAGTGGCGTTGTGTACAACATACCACTTTCCTGTGGCAGGTATACACAGGACAAACGGGGCGGCGTGTGAACGATCGAGCTGGGAGCACGCGGCTTCTGTTAAAGGAACATTGGCCGGTCATCTTTCTGCACATTGCCGGTCCTGCAAGTGCACTCCTAATTTTAACAACATCACTAATATACGGCGGCACCGGAACGCATATGCACGTGAAGTAATTAAAACCCTGGCCATCGAAGACAGTGCTCAACTGTGCGTGAGCCACGTGCTGCTGTCGGGCACGCGGCGCCATGTTGTTTTTAACAACGCACACTATACAAGTTTTGGCGCCCTCTAGATTACTGATGGCACACTACAACAAGCCAGGACAACTATAGTTGGTTACAAGTTAAGAAGGTAGTAGACGCTCCTCCCCCTAAGTGTGATGCGACCACTGATCTCAATGACAATTGCTGGATCGCGCTTGCCGCTCCCGCAAGTGAAGCCACCGGACGCGACCCCGCTGGGATACGATTTCCCGTTTTGCTAGCCTTTCGCTGCGGTTTTCCAGCGTGCTGTAGACACGTTTTCTACTCGTTCGTCGTCATTCGCCGAGGAAGTGTTTTGAGACTGTGTATTGTTGAGACTTGCCGTTGTGAACACGTGGAAAATTTTACGAAAGTGCAGTGTCGCAGGAAAAAGGCACAACGTGTCGAAAGGAAGGGCTGGCGGCGTGTTCAAAGCTTCCTTGACACGCCGAAGTGCCGTGTCCCTGTGCCTTCGCGCGCTTGGATACCGACCAAGAACCGACGCCGTGTGAATGTGTTTAGCGAGTGCAATGTGCGTGAAGCCGTATCAAAAGGTACAACTCGTCAAAAACGTGTCGCCGGTGTCGCGGCGTTATCAAAGCTTCCTTGGCACGCCGAGTGATGCATCTTTGTGCCTTCGCACGCTTGGATACCGGTCAAGAATTGACGCCGCGCCAAAGTTCTGAACGTGTCTCGCGCGTAGATGCCTTTAGATCATTTATATATATCAGCCACGGAGTTCTGGATCGTCCAGCTGTTCCGGTGAGTTGCTATCAATAAAAGGGGGAGATCTGTACGTGTTCTTACGTACTATATTAACCATGGCTATGTCCCAAATCTACTCCAATAGATTCCGTGGGAGCACGAATAGGGCAACGTTGTGGAGCCAGGGGGGTTTTCGAAAGCAAAAGTACAAGACGGCGAGAATGAAAATCTTTGAAGCGCGGCCGATATGGTCGTGTGCAATCTGTTGACCAATTACAATTAGGCGAGCCGCGCTCAAACGTCAAGTGCAATTAAGTAGGTTGATAATAAGCTAGCACTGATCAGTGATGAGGAGCTGTTGTGCACGGTATTGTGTAAATCGTCTAAGGACAAAAAAAAGACGTACCTTCCCCCCATCTTCCGTCGCTAGTGGACGCTGGATTAAGCTCGTTCCTAAACCGCGAGGGGAAAGACGCTGATCCAGAGGCACGAACCGCTTCACGCACATTGCACTCGCTAAACACACACACACGGCGTCGGTTCTTGGTCGGTATCCAAGCGTGCGAAGGCACAGAGACACGGCACTTCGGCGTGCCAAGGAAGCTTTGAACACGCCGCCAGCCCTTCCTTTTGACGCGTTGTGCCTTTTTCCTGCGACACTGCACTTTCGTATAATTTTCCACGTGTTCACAACGGCAAGTCCCAACAATACACAGAGTCTTCAAAAAAACTTCTTCGGCGAATGACGACGAACGAGTAGAAAACGTGTCTACAGCACGCAGGAAAACCGCAGCAAAGGCTAGCAAAAACGGCAAATCGTATCCCAAGCGAGTGAAGTCCGGTGGCTTCACTTGCGCTGCAGCGAACAAGCGGGGAAGCGCGATCCAGCAATTGTCATAGAGATCAGTGGATGCGACCGCTTCAGACGCCTCGGCAGTCAAGAAAAAAGTTCGCTGAAAACGCCCATTTTGCTTCAGTGGATAGATATTGACTAAAGACAGACCTTGCAGCGGGCGGCAGCTTGCGCAACCTAGCCGAGGCAAATTATGTATTTTACGCTTCTACATTACTCGCTCCGGAAGGTTGAAGTAAAAGGAGGCTTCAGTGCAACGAAAATTGTAGCTTTTATAAGTAATGCATATATGGTTGTTGGTTTGAGCTTGGTAACCTTCCTACACGAATAAGGTACATGCCATGCATTTGCTACGTTTGTTAAAAAAAAAAACTGCGTTTCGGGTTTTGAAAGCCCCTGCGATTCGTGTTTTCACAAATCCGAAGTCGTCTTTTCTTTTCCGTTATGAATCCCAACGTGGAAACAGCGGAATGCTATTCCTCCAATTCTTCTTCGTCAAGAGAGTCTGGTGCAGCCTTGCCGTCTACGCCAAGGCGCCTGTACAGGAAGCATAAGAGTGGCGATGTCCTGAACCGAGTTGCACGGCAGCTGATAATGAACGCGTACGTTCAGGTGCGACACTAACCGCCCGCCAAGCCCGGCCAGCCCGGCCTCACTGTGGAGGAGTTCTGCATCAAAGTCCGCAAACTGCTTGGCGTTAGTGTACGCATCATCCTGGAGATTAGGAAGCAGGCGAAAGAAACCGAGGGACAAGTTGCGACACCTTCTCGAAAGCGCCCAGCAAGTGAAGGCAAAAGGCGGCGCAAAGTCAGGTACGGCGACTTCACGTTGTGCGCGCTGAGATCGTGCGTCCACCGTTTCTTTCGACGGAACGAGGTCCGCACGGCCAAGAAGATAACGGCCGAATTCTGCACGAGCACTGAACTGCGTCAGCACAGGAACAGCACTGTGAGCAGCTAACTCTAACTGCCAACGATCTGTTTCGAAGCATAAACTGGACGTCGGTGACCATTCAGACGACCGAGGCCACTCTGATAATAACAATAACGTGCGTCAGCACTGTGGGTAGCTAACTCTAACTGCCAATGATTTGTTTCGAAGCATAAATTGGACGTCGGTGGCCATTCAGACGACCGACGCCACTCTGAGAAAAACAATAACGTGCGTCAGCAGAGCGGGCAGCTAACTCTAACGGCTAATGATCTGTTTCGAAGAATAAACTAGACGTCGGTGACCATTCACATGACCAACGCTACTCTGAGAATAACAATAACCTGCGTCAGCACTTTGGGCAGCTAACTCTAACTGCCAATGATCTGTTTCGAAGCCTAAACTGGACGTCGGTGACCATTCACACGGCCGAGGTCACTCTGAGAAGAACAATAACGTGCGTCAGCACTGTGGGCAGCTAACTCTAACTGCTAATGATCTGCTTTGAAACATAAACGGGACGTCTGTGGCCATTCACACGAGTGAGGCCACCCTGGGAATAACAATACCTTGTGTTAGCACAATAGAGAGCAAAATCCCAGTGCTAGTGCTCCGTTTGGAAGCATAATACGGACGTTGAAAGTTCCCTCGAAGTCGACGGCCATTATGACTTTTAAGTCGCACTTCGGCGAGTTGGCTAACACCTCGTGGTGGATGAGGAGCAGGCTGCCCTGAGCGTCGAAGTGCGGTCTGGAGGGGTGTGGCATAGATTGCCTGAATTTCAGAGGTGCCATTGTACTCGCTTGAAATATATCGTAGAAACAGCACCGATTGCTTGACCTGAGGAAAAGTCGGCTACAGCATTGATGAACGATTGGTGAAAGGACGGAGATCTGGGGAATGCCAATGCCAGTAACTGGGCCCAATTCAGTTCGACTCAAGCATGACATCGTCTGTCTTGCAGAAACGCTGTGATGAAGTGAAGCGGTCTTCCATAGAAATCTCAGTTTTGAGCCTCCCGGACTAGCGCAATGTAGAGGATTAAATCAAACCTTTTTGGAGCCGATAAGAACCACTATGCAGATTGCAGTCAGACTCGTTGCTGAGGACAGAGTTGTGAAGTACTGAAAGGTAGTTTTTGAGTGCCTGGGTGGCTTCTAAGACTGGTTTAGAATGAATGGAGGTATTTCTCGGTTTTGTGATGCTATAGCCTGTAACAGGCGTAATCCCCTTTTGCGTTGGTGCTGCTGTAGCGCCCCCATCAGCTGACCCAGAGGTCAAATGCATAGTGAAGGTCACGATTTGGTGTCTCTTCTCGAACCCGAATCAAGTGGGTCGCCTCCTGGAAGGCCTGGGGATGTACTAGTGGAGCAGAATTTTAGGATCAGTCTAATGGGCTGCTAAGAAGTTATCCCATACGACGAATCACACAGAACCCTTTGAAGGATGAGGTCCAAGTCTTGCAAGGAGATCAGATAGGTAGGTGGTTGCTTCTCACTGTCGGTGTGCACTCGCCATACCCCTCGGCTTGGGGAGCGCCAGGTTAACTCTTAGCTCTCAGGCCCGAGCCCGCTGTACTCGTCATAATTTTGCACCAATAACGCCGATAACGAGTCCATTTTGTTTAGTCCAGAACTATTTCAAATTTGCCTGATGGCTCCTTATCCAATTCCAGGTCGTGAACTTTAACGGCAGAGGGACGTGAAATTCATTTTCTTTTTTTTGTTTAGAGTGCATTTCGTCTGGCAATGGGTATCCAGAAACGATGACTGCGAGAGTGTTAAAGTAACGCGGCTCGAAAAGGAGATTTTTGAGCGGTGCCACTCATTTCATCAAATGACGTTTCCCCGACAGTTCGTTTTATTAACGATGCAACGTTTTATCAACAGATTGTTTCATCGACACTCGCTCGTAAGCATATCTTGCTATGTTTCGTCGACAACATTTTTGTTTGGTTAAAGGTGCGGTGGTTTGTTGGTGAGCAAGGGTACGGGTACATGCACGGGGGCAGGACCACCCTTATACGCTGCTGCGAAGCGGCATGTACGAGTGGGCTGGGTAAGTCCACTTTTTTAATGAACGGTTGGAGACTGTCGCCGCAAAGCGGTGTGAACTGGGTGGGTCGGATAGTTTAACATGTGCCCCAGTGATAAAAGCACAACAAAATGTTCCTACAGCGTGAAATTTGTGTGTCGATGAAACTTCACAGCACGGTGTGGTAGTATCGATGAAACAAGAGTCGTAAAAAGTTGATGAAATATGTGTCGATGAAACGACAGGGACCCTTCTTTCCGATGATTCCATGGAAGCTGTGACAATGAGGACAGCGAAGTTGCCTCCAAGAAGCTCAATATGTTTTTACACGAGTCTGTCTTTGCCAAGGTAGACCAGAAAGATGATGGCAGACTAGCTCGTTCTTGGCTACGGCCTAGTATAATGCAGAAATAAACATACACCAGAAAGGTAATTAGGCGGTTTGAGCTTTTTCTTGATTTAAACATTGTTGATTTTATTGTTATAAAGACAAATCATTCTGCCACTTGCATTCGGATCAAGATCATGACATCTGAGTATTCGGTATGTTTTCAATTTTTGATTTAAACAAATATTTCGCATATAAGAAAGCCACAACTCATGAAGTGGGAAGCTGCCCTAGCAATCAAAGTTTATTGACATACTTTTTATCATTTACAAAAATATTAAACCAATGGTGCGATCGATATTGTGGACAAATTTTAATTCTAAAGTAAATTGAAAATGTTGGACCGTGTTTACCGGTAATACGTCAGGCCGCGTCGCGACGCAAGTGGGGGTACACGCGTCACGTACCCGGGTTTCGAAGCATAAACATACGACTGACAGGGCCCATGAGAGCAAGCAGAATGTTCGGAAGCATTTGAGAGAACCAAATCTGCTTCCCTCAAATTCTCTGATATTTTTTTCCAAAAGCAGACACCAGCTTCTTAAAGAGTGTTGAACGATTTTTGTATTTCGTGCAAATGCCGCTTAGAACGGATCCTGACGTTAATGACCTGTGAAATACCCGTTCGTTTTTCACCACACGCCATCGAAGTCGCAGAAAAAAAAATAGAGGAAAACTAGCAGAATTCACCTCCTCAACTCACAGCCAGAACAAGCGACCACGTGATCTGGAGCCGATTATATGCCGCCAATGTTGATCATAGCAATGCGCTTGGGTTGGCAACGCACAGGACACGCGCTGAGTTTTAGACATTGTTATGGTTCGGCTGTTGTCGCCATTGGAGCGATTGGACACAGGACACTACCCGAATGCTTGTCGAGCTATCGATTATCACGAGCCCAAATCGAGTGCCGACGCAATGCTCGGGTCCAATCTATGAGCCGCATTTAAATATCGTCACTGGGCGGTACTGCTACCGCCCAGCTACGTCATCAGGTCTTGCGAAGGAGAGATTGAATGGAAAACACTCGGTTTTGTTTTCGAAATTACAGTGCAAGAAAGACGTTTCTTGGTCAGTGGCGTTGCGAGCGAGTATCCTTGAGTCCTACTCGTGCCAGTAAGCTCATGTAAAGGGAAAAACATTCCAATTGAATATCGTTGCACCGCCCCTTTAACGTCCAAAACAACATCAATTAAATATTTGTAAATAACCAACTTGGAAGAAAACGAAGGTAACGAACCTGGTTCGAAAACGAACCACCGTAAAACGAAGATACTGCCCTACATTCACCGCAGAAGAAAAGAAAGAAGCTGCTTCTCTTTTAAATAGCCCCCTGAAGAAGGTGCCAAGCCGGCACCGAAACGTTGGGACCCTACTATCTTTTAGGGATTGGTTGGCGTTTGCCCTTATTTATTTACAGCCTCACTGGCTTTATCATTTGTATGTCACATGTATGTAACAGCTCCCTATAGCGAACGCGGGTGCACCCGCGGGTACTATCGCAGTCATAGATTACCGTGCAGCTGTTTGCGACGCGGAAACTTGACAAGGACGCCAAGTTTCACAGATCAATGCTTACTGATTCGAAGGCGTCATTTCAGTGGACAGACTATTTATTAACGCCAGCAAAGATACGGTCGAAATCGGGTGAAGACACTTACTGTGTTCGCGGTTCACTTATGCCCCTCCCGCACAGCCCACTACACTTATAAAGGAGAGTATGGTGACCGCTGCATTTTAACGTCGCTCCACGGAAACCACTGCGAAGAAAAGCCGATGCCGTCACGATGTTGAGGCGCAACCTGAGGCAGAGGAGCAGACGGCGTTTGACATCTGTACGATGCTAGGCCTTACTCCCGCATCGAACTTTTCGGTGGCAATGCTATCGCTGGATTATCACGCTGTCGCGCAGAACCTATTGCGAATAAAAGTGGACGCGGTTACGACTTAGCGACGTATGCTCAGGAAAGTGAAAAACTGCATTAAAATACAGAATAATTGCTGCACGATACTGGAGTCGTAGAGAATCTGCCCGGCAGCCGTTGTTGAAAATATTCATTTGCCAGAACAAGATGGGTTCGGGCAGGTCATGACGTCACGGAAACAACGGAATGCGATTGGTGGCGGAGGAATACAAGGATCGTTTTGAGGGGCATTTGCCGCTACCTTCTTGACTTGTAACCAACCATAGTCACTTTACAGATTTTTCCAAGGAAACTGTTGAGTCGCCATATCATCGGCGTTTTTTTTGTATATGGACTTAGTTGCTATTCTAGTAACTCCTAAGTATTTATGTTGTATGCATGTTTGGACAGCCGAAACTTAGTCTGCCTCTAGCGCAACTTTTCCGTCACCTGTAGATGAAACATTCAGCCAGTTCCCTACAGCCTTAAAGGCCCTTAGGCCTGAAGGCCTAAGGGCCTCTAACGTGCACCAGGCAGTAATAACAAATTTTACTAGATCATACTCGGAGGAAAGCGGGCCCGACGAGCGTGTGCTGAATGCATGTTTCAAAGTGACCGCGAAAAATTCCGCTAGCAAAGCGTAGGTTTACAATACAATATAAACAATATAATGATAGACGAGCGCGCGCCGACACAATGCTCATTCAGATCGAAACGGGCAGGGGTTGGAATAGACCGATCTCACCAAGCGTTCGGCGCAGGCGTGACGCCGCCATAACTTTAGTTCACAGGAGGCAGACCGCCGTGCTTGCGAGGGCTCGTGCCGTATCGTACTCTACACACGCAGAGCTCCAGAGAGGTTGTCGCACGTGCAGAAAGACTAAAGTTCCCTCGATGCATTGCGGCTGCGGTGGCGTAGTCAAACTGGCTGGTGAGATCGGTCTATTGAACCCAGTGTCCTAAAGCCCCTCTATCCTGAGAAAAGTGGCGCCATTCATTGTTGTGAAAATGCTCGAGACAAGTGCCGCGCGCCACAGCGAGGAACATGGAGTATGAAATCTAGCTCAGTGATGCGCTGTGCCGCTATAATCTTCCCAAGGGTTGCACGTTGCACGTGCCTCGTGCATAGGCGCACCTTGCGCTACTTTTGAAACATGAAGGGGCTTTACACGATCCTGGGTTGACGCCACGCGCCCAGCACGTCCTCATTAAATGTGCATGAAAAAAGACGAAAACGTCTCGTGCCAGCCTCGCGCTTTTGCCATCAAAGCACCGGCTGTTCCAACTTGCGCGCCTATTGCTGTTGGCGAACGTCCCTGTACGCACCTCGCAGCGGCTCAGTGTACTCGAAAATGGAGAGCGTTAGCCCTACTTCTGAAGACGCTAACAAGTACGAGGTTACTAGCGGGAGTTCAATATTCTCCGGGAGATCCTCCACCGGAACACTGGCTAGCGACGGTAGCCATTCCGTAAAAGCCAGAGCGGAACCCACTTCGCAGAGCCATCATCAAAAAGCGAAAGAAGGGGATTACTCCCGGAATCGCAGTGCACCTCGAATTAGCACCTCACCAGCTAAAAGGTGGAATCGGGCAGTTCCCGATACCGCCCATTCTCCGAGTCCAGTCAGATTCCGACAAAACGTCAGCTCCAATCAAGAGGAGTTCAACGGCGAAGAGGTGGAAGGGGACACCAGATGCCTTAAGATGTGGTTCTTCTGCATCGCAAGTGCGGGAAGCATGTTGATTCCCATTGGCCTGGTGCTCCTTGGATACCTGTCACAGTTAAACAAGATTTCATCCAACAGCAACAGCACCACTGTCGACTTGATGACGCGTTCCACCGCAAGTCTAAGGACAACTCTAAATCCCTTGGCGGCCGTCGAGTTGAATTGCTCTGGTGCAGCGAACCTGGAGGACAACATCAACGGTCTGTGCCGTAATAGCAGCAATTTTTTCATGCGACATACAAAGAACCTCCGTTTTTTTTGTCTGTTTAACAACTCAAGATTCCGCAAACAGGAAGACTTCCATTACCTCCCGGAGCATCTACCATTCGACCTTTGTCCATACGTCATCTATTGGTCAATGAGCATCGATGATGGCCAAGTAAGAAGTAGAGTTCCAGCATTTGACACGCTGTACGGCATCTCGGAGCTGAAGAATACTTCCGACCGCCTCAGTGGGAACAAAACCAAGGTTCTGGTAGCCCTCGGCGGGTACCCCGAAGACAGTCCTCAATTCTCAAGGCTTGGCAGAGACCCTGTGGCCATGGACAGCCTAGTCGTCGACATCGTGACTATGATGGTCGACCTTCGGCTGGACGGGATCGCCGTTCACTGGGTTGTGCCCACGGCCATCTGCCAGCCTTCCGACGTTCACAACACACTGTCAGCTCTTTTCGCTAACGTGAGGAAGCTTTTGAATCTGAACAATCTATCAGCGCTGATGACGCTCATTCTTCCATACGGAGACAACGTAACCGTAGCATCGATGCCGCCGGACCTGGTGGACTTTTTTTTCTTCATGACCCACGAGGTTCTACCGGAAAAACCTAACCTTGGCGTTTGCAAGGACGTCACGACGAAAACACTCGAGTGTCTCATAAGTATCCCTGGGTATAATAAGCATCAGGGAAAGCTCTGCGTCGGTATTTCTGTGGCTGCCATCCGCTTTGATTTCCAAGAAGATCGTTATTTAACATCGACCCGCTTTCCCTATATTCCGGGCCGGGCGCCGCTTTTCGAAATGTGCACAGGACGACTACTCGACGAAACGGACTTTAAGCTTGGATGCACAATTTACGTATATCCGGACGTGCTATCCCCAATGGCTGTACTATATGCGTACCCGTCAGCAGATGTCATAAACGATCTCCTTCACCTGCACCTTTCAAACGGAAGCTCTCGATGCACCCTTGTCGCTGACCTTGACTTCGAGACTTACAAGCCGGGCTGTTCAAAGTCATACCCAATGGTGACAAGGCTATACCAAGAGGTGTGACTAGACACCGGGTAACTAAATTATGTGAACCTGTATATAATTTAAAGTTTTCGTAGTTTCGTAGAAGTGATCTTCCAGAAATGGAGGACTTCTTGTTCATACCCCTAATTATATATTTTGTCTGCCCTAGAGAGAATATTTTCTCATTTTTGGAACTCATATATGAACCACCTCCTGTTTCCTTTCCTAGTACTTCTGATAAAATATAAACCAGGCACGAGGGGCAGTGCATTATTTTGTGCGTCTGTGGTTTTCTGAGTTCGTTCAAAGACCTGCCTCTCAAAGGCATTTCTTGTTTGGGTTGAGAAATGGTAAGGCAGAAATTTGTATATCTCGTATTGTCAGACTGTAGTTGTTAAGGGGTGTTCACAAGAGGGCCCTCCCTTTTCCCCGGGTTGCGCATCACGTGGTAACTACGTCACGTTGACGTAGACACCCCGGAGGGATGGGGCAGCTTGTGCTCGGGTTGCACCAACGTCTTCGCGTGAGATCCCTTTGCAATTGACTGCACTTAGTTCGCGTGTCTGGCATCCTGGCACATCCTGCCACATTTAGCCCCGATGAGAGGAACTTGCGCCAACGTTGAGCCAAAACTTGATTTCATTTTATTAAATACTGGTATTATAAAGGCTCAGGCCCCGCTGCACGTACTAATCGTTGTGGTAGGCTTGTGCCGATTTTCAAAACTTTCGAATTTTGCCGCAAGTAGCGCACTATCCTCAAGTAGTGTTAAGAAATTTCGCAATATCTCTTATGTTCCAACCCAGGCAGCAGAACAATATTGGTCCCGCTTTGGTCCTATATTTGTAAATAATGACAACGATATTAGCCAATAACGGAAAGTGCGACGCGTCGCTATATTGGTTCACTATTGTGTGCCCATTTTGGCCTTTGCTGTGGACCCATTATTGACCAATATTAGTTCAAATTTCGAGCCAATATTTAGAGAAAAACTATCCCAATATAATCGAATATTGGTGCACATTTTGTTGCCAATATTTGCCATAGTAACTGGCCTAATATTGGTCACTATTGGTACGCGTTTTGGTGTCAGTATTAACCGCACGAACTTCGCCAATGTTGGCTAGTATTGGTACAGATTTTCTAGCCAATATTGGCTACACCACTTTCCGCAATCTTGCTCTATATGGTTGCCCTCTCCTAGCCTATATTGGCAGCATGGACGTCTTAATATTGTCGGCACTTTGATACTTTAGACCCATGTTCCGGATAAAAAAAACAGGACGCGGGATGGCCAAAAAAACATGCTTTTCCTGCAAGGCTCGTCAAATTATGAGGCGCTGGAGAAATGCGGCCTTCTGCGTTAAGTCCTTATTTCGAACTCTTGTTGTTCGCCTTCCGCCCATTGAAAAGCATGCGGGAAGGGCCTTAGAACGCACCTGGTATCGCTGCGCCGCAGCGTTCTTTCGCATCAAAAAGTTCGTCTGCTTCCCTCGCCGTCACCATGGCAACGAACGCCGAATGAATAGAAGCACGCACGGTACCGCCGCGTGAAGCCAGCAACAGCTGACGCCATTTTACGAACGCCGTCTGCTAGCCAAAGCCGAACGCGGTGTGTCAGATCAACCGCCTCCGCCGGTGCGCCGTTGGCAAAGACGACGAAGCTGAGACACGCCGACGGCGATCGAGCAAGCAACAACACCGCGGGACGACTGCAACGGCGGCATTTATTCGGATCAAAGGCCGGCTCCGCCGGTGCGCCGCTAGCAAAGACGACGAAGCTGAGCCACGCCGACGACGAATGGGCGAGCAACAGCACTGCGGGACGACTGCAACTGCGGCATTTATTGGGTTCAAAGGCGCGAAATAAGCAAGAACAATTTTTATTTGAATCATAACACGCGATATCCAAGTTGGGGACCACATACCTTTGCTGGGTCTTTCCTGTGAACTTTTTACAGAGACACGGGGTGCCGCATTCAAAACACAGCTCCGTTTGCAAAATATGGGGGCCCTGGAAAGGACCGTTTAGACCGCTACCAGAACCTATAACTGACGTAACGAGCACTTGACGAGCGGTTGGCGCATAAGTCGTCTTTATGCATTCAGGCGGGTGACGGGCTCAGCGCAGCGCATCCCTCGAAATCACCGGGGCCGTCGGAATCCTCGCCCTGTCTGCGTCGGGGCTCTAGATTTTGGCGGCCGCGGCGACGAACGACTGGAATCTATCAGTGTTTCCGCGCGCCTTGTCTCTCCTCCAAAACATGAACTTTTACAAGGTGACCAGTGAAATGGTGGCTCTCGCGCCGTCCAGATGGAAGAGAGTTTTTGACGTGGGCCCAGGTGCAATCCACCGTATTGGTGTGCGCACCAGTGTCCGCGTCGACAAAGTTAAGCTTCTGGTTGACGGTGAAGTGCGTGAAGCGAGCGTCGTCTGCAAGCTTGCGATAGCCAGCCCAACAATCAATGATTATTCTTGTTTCAGGGCGGACCCACTCGGCTATTAGCCCTTGCAGGGTTTTAGCGTCACGGGTCTCCACGGGAACAAAAAAGCAGCACCCGCTGCAACGCGCCACACCGCCGAAAACCCACTGGCCAGGCCTTAAATACCCGCGATGGTACTTGTGCCGACCGAACACACTCTCGTCTAGTTCTACAGTCACGCCTTCGCCACCAATCATGTCTGAATGCTTAAAGACGGCATTTACCACAACCTACCGACAAAAGCTCGCCCAATCAGTTATTGTCCTACGTGCGATATCAGCCTCCAGCTGAATGACGGCGCACGGTAGGTCCTGGCATCCGGAGGATGATTTTCATGAGTTGGAGAAGCGTCAGGTGCGTGCCATCCTTCAAAAAGGGAACCGCTCCGTACCGAGACATCGCCTCGGCACTGAACTTTGACACCGGCTTCCTCTTGGCCACCTCACGAATCATCCACACACCGCACCGCACCCCCCCCCCCCCCCCCCCCCCCCCCCCCGCGTAGCCATCCGCAGATCTAGGGCGGACTTGCAGCTTGTCGTCGCAGCTTCGCACTCTGGGGGGCTATGTTGCGCTTTTTGGACTCCCAGGAGACTAGGGAGAGGGAAGTGACGTCAACGACACAGCAAACGCAGATTGGGTGTTGATTTCGTTTTCTTCTGTCAACATCCAATCTGCGTTTGCTCTAGTCGTTGACGTCACTTCCCTCTTCCAAGTCTCCTGGGAGTCCAAAAAGCGCAACATAGCACCCCTGGACACGCACGAAAACCCAGAAGCCAGGAGCAGGCCAACGCGCTAGAGCAAATTAATTGCTTCAAGAGGGTCTTTCATGGCGCCAAGAAGACGGCACAAGTTGAACGCCATGGCACTGCGATGCTCGCCTCTGGAAGAATAAAGCCAATAAAGCGCCGAGGGGGAACTGCGCGCTGCTTTGCATTTATTATATTTATTTCATCCGCCATTCTATACCTCGCGACACAATTCTAACAAACTCATTGGTTGATCGGTCGGACCACACCATCGCGTGACAAAAAAAAAAAAAAACAAAAAAAAAACGCCAAACGTATGTCCACGGACGGCATCGTCCCAAAGAAGGGAGCAGTCGAACCCAACAACAAAATGAAGTAACAAAGTGAATAAAAATTAAAAAAAAAAATAAAAGAAGGGAGCCGTTGGAGTTTCGGACGGCGTCTTCTTTGATGAGAGGAGCTGCTCTGGCCAGAGCGGCCAGAGCAGCCGTGCTGCTCTTGCTGCTCGGAATATTCCTTTTTTATTCTTTTTCTTACTCTACAGGGTGCCACAACCCCTATTTGAAGCTCATTTGTTAAATTAATAACAAACAACGCGTTGGAACGGAGGAGGTAGAGAGTCTTGGCGTCAGAATTTGACGTGGCAGAAAAGAAAAGAAAATAACGAATGCACAATACATACCGTATGCCAAGACCGTTATACTCCGCGCTTGGCGAGGCCTTATGACGCAGCCAACGACCGTTAGGCTATTTATTTTGTGTCTATATTTTTTATCTACTTAAGTACTAGGAAAGGAAACAGGAGGTGCTTCATATATGATTAAAAAAAAAATGAGAAAATATTCTTCTCACTAGGGCAGACAAAATATATAATTAAAAGGTGGGAGCAAGAAGTCCTCCATTTCTGGATTATAACGTCTACAAAACTACGAAAACTTTAAATTATATAGAGGTTTACATAATTTAGTTACCCGGTGTGTTCTACTCACACCTCTTGGTATAGCCTTGTCAGCATTGGGTATGACTTTGAACAGCCTGGCTTGTAAGTCTCGAAGTCAAGGTCAGCGACAAGGGTGCATCGAGAGCTTGCGTTTATAAGGTGCAGGTAAAGGAGCTCTCTTATCTTCTCTTTTGACGGGTACGCGTATACTACTTGCGTATTGGGGGGCGAGGTCGGGTTTCCGTATAATGAGCAGCCCGTCAGCAACTCCGTTTCGTTTGGCAGTTGTCCTGTGCACATTTCAAAAAGCGGCGCCCGGCCCGTAATATATGGAAAGCGGGTCGATGTTAAATAACGCTCATTTTGCACATCAAAGCGAATGGCAGCCATAGAAATACCAACGCAGATCTTTCCCTGATGCCTATTATAGCCACGGATACTTGCGAGAAACTCGAGTGTTTTCGTCGTGACGGACTGGCAAACGCCAGTGTTAGCTTTTTGAGGTAGGAATTCGTGGGTCATGAAGAAAAAAAAGTCCACCAGGTCCGGCGACATCGAGCCTACGGTTACGTTGTCTCCGTAGGGAAGAATGAGCGTCACCAGCGCTGATAGATTGTTCAGATTCAGAAGCTTCCTCACGTTAGCGAAAAGAGCTGACAGTGTGCTGTGAACATGGAAAGGCTGGCAGGCGCCTGTGGGCACAACCCAGTGGATGGCGATCCCGTCCAGCCGAAGGTCGACCATCATAGTCACGATGTCGACGACTAGGCTGTCCATGGCCACAGGGTCTCTGCCCAGCCTTGAGAAGTGAGGACTGTCCTCGGGGTACCCGCCGAGGGCTACCAGAACCTTGGTTTGGTTCCCACTGAGGCGGTCGGAAGTATTCTTCAGCTCCGAGATGCCGTACAAGTTGTCAAATGCTGGAACTCTACTTCTTACTTGGCCATCATCGATGCTCATTGACCAATAGATGACATATGGGCAAAGGTCGAATGGTAGATGCTCCGGGAGGTAATGGAAGTCTTCCCGTTTGCGGAATCTTGAGTTGTTAAACAGACAAAAAAAACGGAGGTTTTTTGTACGTCGCATGAAAAAATTGCTGCTATTACGGCACAGACCGTTGATGTTGTCCTCCAGGTTCACTGCACCAGAGCAATTCAACTCGACGGCTCCCAAGGGATTTACAGTTGTCCAGAGACTTGCGGTGGAACGCGTCATCAAGTCCACAGTGGTGCTGTTGCTGTTGGATGAAATCTTGTTTAAATGTGACAAGTATCCAAGGAGCACTAGGCCGATGGGAATCAACATGGTTCCCGCACTTGCGATGCAGAAGAACCACATCTTAAGGCATCTGGTGTTCTCTTCCACCTCTTCGCCGTTGAACTCCTCTTCAGTGGAGGTGAAGTTTTGTCGGAAACTGACTGGACTCGGAGCACGGGCGGTATCGGGAACTGCCCGATTCCACCTTTTAGCTGGCGAGGTGCTAATTCGAGGTGCACTGCGAGTCCGGGAGAAATCCCCTTCTTTCGCTGTTTGATGATGACTCTGCGAAGTGGGTTCGGCTCCGGCTTTTACGGAATGGGTACCGTCGCTGGCTGGTGTTCCGGTGGAGGATCTCCCGGAGAATATTGAACTCCCGCTTGTAACCTCGTACTTGTTAGCGTCTTCAGAAGTAGGGCTAACGCTCTCCATTTTCGAGTACACGGAGCCGCTTCGAGGTGCGTACAGGGACGTTCGCCAACAGCAATAGGCGCGCAAGTTGGAACAGCCGGTGCTTTGATGGCAAAAGCGCGAGGCTGGCACGAGACGTTTTCGTCTTTTTTCATGCACAACTAATGAGGACGTGCTGGGCGCGTGGCGTCAACCCAGGATCGTGTAAAGCCCCTTCATGTTTCAGAAGTAGCGCAAGGTGCCCCTATGCACGAGGCACGTGCAACGTGCAGCCCTTGGGAAGATCAAACGTGGTAGAGGGGCTTAGAGTGATAAACCGGAAGTTCGGAAGTGGCACCCCCCGGTTGCCGCCATATTTTACGCAAATGTGACCACTCGTCACGTGACCTCCCAAGAGCCGTGACGTCACAGGTAAGATGGCAGCGCCCAGAGCTGGCGGATGCGAGTTTGTTCTGTGCGCGGTAGCCGTGATGTGCAGCTGCTTTCCGACGACTTCGGGCTTCTTCGTGCTCGCTGACGCAGGTATAATGTGAAAATATGAAGGAATGAGACTTTATACCGTTTTTGCGCAAAATCGCTCTTTATCATCTGGATATTAACGCCTGTGAGACAGCATCAGGGGTGCTATGTTGCGCATTTTGCACTCCCAGGAGACTTGGAAGAGGGAAGTGACGTCAACGACACAGCAAATGCAGATTGGATGTTGACAGAAGAAAACGAAATCAACACCCAATGTGCGTTTGCTGTGTCGTTGACGTCGCTTCCCTCTCCCTACTCTCCTGGGAGTCCAAAAAGCGCAACATAGCACTCCAGCTCTGCATCGCCGTACCGGTGCTTGGATTCCTGGATGTGTCCGAGGATCGATAGAACTTTGAGTGCTTTTAACATGAAATTTTCGCATTCTCTTAGCTTTGTTTGAACGTTGAAATATCTGAGAATCTACGCGAAATATATACGTCCCGGTAGGGCCTAAGGGAAGTTGTTTCAGCCCTCCGTCACCGAACAACCATAGCAACTTTTAGCGAGGAAGCTCCTGCGATTTTAACCTTTTGTGCTAATCCACGATTCTACATTCGATCGCTTTTCTTCCTTTTTTTTTTTTGTGTGTGTGAGTGCGAAGTGCACCCTTATTTTCAGCTACGAGGTTGGCGTTGTATTGAGTATGGGGAAGAATAAATCGTTGCAGGCACCTGCTTCAAAGCTATTCGACTTGCTATAAGAACAACTGTTTTGGTGCATGCATAGATTAACTGCGCATTTTTTCTGTTTTGTAGGATTTATTGCAGCTATACTCTTTTCCATCAAGAGTGCATTGTATTAGTCGGTCAATTATTTAATTGTTCTAATTACCTGGATAAGATGATTCATATTTGTGTTCATCCCTTGCCTGGAGAGCAGTCTTGTTGAAAAATGTTGACTACCATTCCTTTCGGTCTCTTCAATAGACTCTTTTTAAAAGTGTGGGCTGTCTATACTTCGCATCACCGAAACTTGGAAAAGGCCAACCGGCACAGCCCCCTCGAGCCAATCAGAGAGACGGAGCGAAGGTGTGTGACAAATCTGTGCAGACGAGCACTCTGGTGATATGCTGTCATGTGCCTCTCTCCAATATGTGTATTGACTCACCGAGACCATAGCCTTTGCCGTCTGCCAAATTCTGATGAAACAAATTACAGTAGCTACTACTGTAATTACCCCAGGCTTTCATACTTTGGGTATTTGTTCGACAAGAACGTTATGTCCGCCATCCCTGTGAATTCGGCTCAGCACCTATTGGACTCGAATGCTGCATTGGCGTTCGACGTGAACTGGGACCCATTCGTGTGCTTTGCGCCGAAAAAAAATGGTGACGGTTGTGTTGCTTGATAAGGTTCTGCAAAGGGTCTATTGTGTCATACATATAGGAAGTGTCATGCTATATAACAATGCATCAACACATACTATTAAACTATATGCTCAGAGGTGTGTTTGTTTTTCCAATTAACAAGTTACAGCAGTGTGCTTTAATGCTATTATCATGTGTGTAGGTTTAAGTATCCTCTCTGCAATGCCTACGAAGGCCCCTGGAAGGAATAAATTAATAAATAACATTTTCACATCACTGGAGTTGGTTTTCGGATGCACCACATGTTCAGGAAAGGTTGAACGAGTGCAGCCCCTTGCAAGAAGTCTGCCAGTCTGGTATGGCCCCTTAATTAATATTGAAGGGTCAGAGAAGCGAGTGTCCTCGTAAGGTCCAGAGCGTGCAATGGACACAATTCTTGGTGTGTAGACTCTCAAGGCATGAAGGCAAGCGGAAATATGTTTATCTGGTTAGTGTATCAAATATGTTTATTTCCACTTGATTACATAATTATTGATTCTTAGTAAATGGTTCCATAACGAGTTCTTTCTGCGACAGTCTCGTGTCAGGCGTTCAGTCGTAGTACCTGTGGACCTTGTTGTCGGATGACGCTCCTGGCACGTCGGTGTTCAGTTTGGTCGAGTGCAACTTTGACCGACTGATGCTGTCTTGTAATCATACGTCATGTGCACTGAAGCTGCAGGGCTGGCTTCTAATCCGAAAATTTTCCTGGTTGTTTTCGGCATCAATGTAGCAAGCTCGGGCATGTATTGCTTACGTGGCTGTGCCTTTTGCTGTACGGTTGACTTGAAAGCTGGCAACAATTTTTGTTTGCTATCCAAGTCTGGTGATGCTTGCAGTTCACTTTTGAGAGCAACCAACCATTCTATTCCTTCAAGTCACTCAGGGGCATTCTCCCTCAAAGTTGGAAATTGTGTGCTTCGTGGAGTGGACACAGAAAATTGGTGTCAGCAAATTTTTAGGTATTGTCCTTGGACGACAACCGACACCAAATCCACTGTCACTGCATCGCCGCTCACCTGCTTTGTCGTGCTTACCTCTTGTTGAGGTGATGGACATGAGGAGCTTTGGGGTAATCAGGAATTCAGAATCTTCGATTCAGCACCTTCGGCATCAGGGACAAAGGTCGCCGAAGGTAATCCTCAATCTCCCGTGGTCGCTCCTCGAGACGTAATCGAGGGTCGTTTGGCACGAACCCTCGCCGACCAATTCATTGGTACCGGCTGCTTTGGTAGACATGGTCGGCTTCATGCAGTGGTAGCAAAGTGGTTTTCGGTCGCACATTCGCATCACCTACGTTTTCCTCGGTGTACTGTGTTGAGCACAGTCCTACACACGATGTCGGGAATGCTTCGGCGTTAGAGTGTCTCATTGAATTGGCATTGAATACTAAGGGGCAGCGGGTGGCGGTCGTCGTGCCATTGTGGCGTAAGTTGCCCTTGATTTGTCAGATGCCGCTTCGCTCGCAGAAGTCTCGGTTGAAATACCTGTCAAACTTGTTCCGAAACAATCTCGGCAATCAAAATAAAAGCCGGGCAACTGATGGCAGGAAGCAGCTTCCTGATCTCCTCCCAGACAACGTCGTGGGTGATGTCGTGGATGCCTGGGAGGCTGGCGTCGAAGTAGTAGCTGGACAACTCGAGTGTCGAGACGCCGGGAAGTTGTTCATAGTGGCAGGCTCGGGCATGCAGTGCACATTCCATGTTGGAAGCCTCAGTGATATGAACACTTCGACTGTTGTTGGGGGGTTGCGGACAAGGCTGCCGAAGGTGTTGTCCCTCACGCGAGGCGCATGGGATTCTTAGGTTCTTGTCTTCTGTAGCATCAAGGTCGGCGTGGGCATGGGCGTGGGCGTGGGCGCTCGATCAAGCGCAAAACATCCTCCACGAGTGCGGTGGCGCTCTCATTGGGGCAGTGTCCTGGACAGAATCAAGAATGCGGCTCTCTTTCGTTGATGTTGGCTGACGGATGCGCGCTTCAGCTTGATCTTGCAAACTTCCCATGACGTTAAGGATGATCCATGGTTCTCAGACCAGCGCCGGCAGTTGCTTCCACGAGAAGTATAGGTTCTGCAGGAGCTGGTTGTCTGTCCACCCAATGTGGCGGGCGACACTGTCATATTGTTCAATCCAGTCCTTGACGTCTTCATACAGCTTGCGTGAAAAAGCGTCGGAGTGTGATTTGCGACGGGCATGCAAACAATGGTGGGAGGGGACACGGTTTGCTGCTACAGGTTTGTCATTGTTGGCTTAGTCAGCTTCGGATTTTCTGACAGGAGACCGAATTCCGGTGGTTTTTCCTGGTAGCAGCAACTGGCTCGGATTTCAGGTGCTTCGTGGTGTATTTCCGAGGTTACTCCTTGTGGTATTCGGTCGTCTTGCGGTTGTTCTGCCAGGCTCGGGTCAGGACTTTGCCTACGGCTCGACAGGTGTATAAGACGCAGCATAGTCCGCCAGCCGTGTCCCATTATCGGGTAACTCGGCTGAAGAGCCGCTGGGTTCACACAGAGTGAAGGGCTACGGGTAAAGTGCCCAGCACCTCCACCTGAACATACGATTACAGCTGAGCATGACCTGCAGCGCCCCAGAATAGTGAATATTGATAGAAGGTAGGACTGGAACAAGGATCTGTCACAGTATAACAAAACTAGCAGAAGAGAATCTATCCTGAGCACTGAAGAAGCTGCATTGCTTTAGTGGCATTCTGTCCGAATAAATCCTCTCCTTCGGGGTTTGGCGACTGCCGTGGACGAACTTAACTGAAATGGATGTGGGACCACTTTTCTGGTAATGAGCCACTGCAGACTGTTGCCACAAAGCGGCGTGAGCTGGGTACGTAACACGTTCGGTGAAATGTCCGGACAGCTTGCAATTCGCGTAACGAGTGTGGATGAAACGTTTGTGTTGACGGAACGTGCTACAGACTAGCGGGATCAATGCCAACTGCAACACCTGTGCTCCGTGAAAGTGCACGTCTACGCCGGAACAATTTCGGAAGCAGCACAGCATCACCTAAAGCATGGCACAGGAACTACCAGCTTGAAGGCAGCTCTTCGGTGCGCCGCACACCTGTGCTCCGTGAAAGTGCACTTCTACGCCGGAACAATTTGTAAGCAGCACAGCATCATTCAGCACGGCACGGCAACTACCAGCTTCAAGGCAGCCTTCCGGTGCGCCGCACAACCGAAGTGAGCCCTCGGTCATTTGATCGAAGCTGCACCACGATTGCACACCGCCAAGCACGACTCACGCAATTTCCGTCGCTAAACTGTGTATCCAAATATATTGCACACGCTTCACTGCAAACCTCGAAGATTCCGATGGTCAACGAGAGCACAGAAACGTCGCCTTAAATTTTATCCTAGCGGTATCCGAATCAATCCGAGGTCCGAGCAACGTAGGTCAGATTGTCTCTTCCGTGGCAATATCCCGGTCGGTCACCAGCGAAATGCACACCGTTTCTCCGTATTTTCACGTTATACCTACGTCAAACACCACGCTGAACTCTGAACTCGCTTTCGACCGGCCTCATATGACGGCTTCCGCGTCTGAAATCAACTCGCCGAGACGAACGACAACCAACAAAGCATCCGACAAGCTCCGGCCCCGCTGGGGCCAGCCGCTGCATGGGCTCTGCCATCTTTCCTGTGACGTCACGTATTTGGTTTTGTCATGTGACGTGTGGTCAAATTTGCGTACAATGGCAGCCACCTTATGGGGGTCACTTTCGAGTGCAGACCGGAACCCCGGTTTATCGCTCTAAGCCCCTCTACCTCGTTGGGAAGATCATACACTGTTAGCAAGTCCCGTGTATTTAGCGAATATTTGGGGTGAAAAACACGCCTTTTACACAAATTGCCATAAATTTACACGATGAGTAACGGATAATTCGTTCAGAAATCATGCGAGGTTGTAAAAAACGTGTTTTGGTTCGGTCATACACGCATAACCGTGTAGCCGACCTCGAAAACACGCATCGCCCCCGGCGACGACCGCGGCATTGCCGGCTATCGAAGCACCGGAATGCTTGAGGACACACTTAGAAAGGACCGTCGAGACAAATGCCGCGGAAAGAAACATGTCTCGGAGACAGATATGCACCAAAAGCAATTGCGCCATGTCGCAGGACGTTGGCGAAACCCACGCTTACCGGGCTCGCCGCCATCTTCTGGTCGATGGCAATGCGGCTTGCTTCATGTCGCCCATGTTTGTATTTAGTTTAGGGGTCCTGATAACAGTTTCTTAACACCACAAATAAAGTTATGGGTCTAATTATTCGTTCCAAACAGTTAAAATGGATATAAAAAGCGTGTCCTCGACGTGAACACGTGACATTGCAGTTGGTTTCGTTTTTGCTTCAACCTTCAACTGCAAGCGATCTGGCGATCTGGCCACGGCGCAAGCGCAACGCCGATGTACGCTGGAAGCAAGCGCCGGTTGGCTTTCGTTGTTTTTGTTTGACCGGAGAAAATCTGGCAAGTACGCATGGCGCCGCTACTGTTTTGGTTTGACGGGACGCGAGAAGCTTCGCATAGAGCTTCGGAGTTTGCGAGCACATAGTGAGGAAGTGACCGGAGAAGTGCCCCTGTGATGTTCCTGGAAGACGGAAAGTAGCATTCGTAATTGTCGTGTGTGCTTTGAAAGCGGAGGAAGTCACAGGGTCCACGAGTTCGCAACCACAAGCCAAGGTTCACGACAGCGCGGCGTTGACTTCGGCGATCTCGTTCTGTTTGGTGCAACCCGGCGATGCGAAAAAGAGCTGAAACATTCGTCGTGTGTGGTGCGGTGCTTTGTATTCCGGGTCTGTTTGAACCACGCTTTTAACAGGGAACGCTAATTGTTTGTTGCGTGGTGGAGGTTCAACGGGTACAGTCCCGTCGTCGTCAGCTGATCCGGTCCAGCTGGTCCGGGAGGACGCAGCGAGCGTTTTTAAAAGTAAATCTTCCCTCGTTCCGTTTCAAACTGTGGAAGTATCCCGACACATACCGTGAGTAAGAAGCAGCGGGCGTTTTCAACAAAATTACGTTGTTTTAATTGAATAATGGACTCCGGATTGTCGTCTTAAATCTGCCGTTTTTTATGCTTCGTGTTGGACTGCGTTTGCATAGCGACGCACACCGCTCGAGTATGATTCGGTCCTGCAACGAGTTTGTTGCGGCAATCATGCGGCGTGAATAAATAAGGGCAAGGTTTCCTACCTGCCCACAGATGCATGTACTGAGACCATTTTTTTATGTTGTGAACGTGGTGCTCTTTCTTTATTTTGGAAGACGCGTTGGTGCATTTATTATGGTACAATCACTTGAGAGTTGAGAAATTAGAGAGCGAGCAAGCTTTCTCAACTTTGTCTCTTTCTTTCTGGCACTGCCCTGTTTCAGTTTCAGTATAGCATATCTACTAGCAGGTAGAAACTGCTCTAAAGCAAGTAAAAAACGGGAAGCTTAGGACGGTGCGGACTCCGTGTTTCGCGCTTTTCGCAAGGTGACAGGGTAAATGCTTTTGTGAGATATGCGGAATATGCAAGCGATTTTGTTATGCCCGTCGTTTGCGTCTCTCCAGCAAAACGAATAAGATAATGTACTACAAAGGCGCAATCACAAGCCAAGATTTAAGATAGCAGTCGTTTGCGTCGGTGATCCGTGTAGCTGTATTTTACCCTGCTCTCTGCAACACCGTGTCATGACGAAGAGCTGGAATGGTCACGGTTTGTGCTGGCCTCCCGGTTGACAGAAACCCGCGTCGCCCGCATCGGAACCGAGTGCGCTTGGGCTGTTGATGCTCCAGCCTTTCATCCGGGGATTGTCGCCAGCTCATCCTGCTGCTCAACGGTGAGGAAGCGGCGAGAGTAACCTCGGAAGTGAATGTAAATCCTCGTTCATTCAGTTATCCGGTGGCAAAGTGTGGAAGATGTCCAACGTGTACTGAGGGCGGGAACTACGAGCATTTTGCCTTGCTTTTATAACCGAAACCAGACCAACGAGATAACTGCCTTGCGTACTCTAAAATGACAGAAGCAATAAGTTTCAACAGGTCGAGTACGTCACCGGGGATGTAGACGAGATGGTGCACACTGTTTAAACGCTTGCAGTATCCACGAGTGGTACCAGGAAAGCGACGTCAACAGAGAAGGAGCTCGCGATTCAGCGTAATGCACTGCTACGGGCCCGTGTATCTTCAAAGTTCGGGGTGGTGGCAGTATAAAAAAAAGACGCATCAGCGCCCCACACCAGTGTTCACGAATAACACCGGTCACAAACTCCCAAGCCCCACCGCTCTTCTCGACACCGACACGACATACGACAACAAACTGCATCAAAACGCCCCAAAAGTGAAGGCGTCTGCTCCCGTACTGCAACTGCTGCAACTAGCGGAAGTGAAGTGTTGGGCGGATGTCCGGATGTCCTTCACAAAAATATATAAAAAATGCTTTGGGCAAGGATCATTTTCATTTATATTTCTATACGTAATGACAAAATCCCAATAATTTGTTTTCCTCTCTGATTCAAGCTAGTCGGACTGCTCATAACACTGGTCAAGCAAGAAAATAACAAAAATTTGAACTTTTTCATGACCGGTTTAAGATTTGTTGTTAACATATTATTTATTGCAACGGACTAACATTATAGATTTTGCCTCCATACTTTTTAAATGCAAACAGTTCTAACACACGGCTGTCCATTGCGCCGTGTTTTGTGTATTCTTCTATAAATATGTAATGGTCAGTGACCAAGGAGCTCACCCGCACATGTCAAGCTTATATGCGCCGCGGGGAGAAATGGATATCGAGTAGGAAGTGTCGGGCGTTGTGTCGGTTGTTGTGTTTGTGTATATGTCGGTGCCGTGTAGCTGTGGGCTGTGTTGCCTGCGTTGTATGTAGGGTTGCTGTGTGGCCGTGCTCGTTCCCAGTGTTAACAGACTCGTCTTTTTTCAAAAAACAGGCTGCTAGAAATCTCGATAGGTGGCGCAAGTTACCGCCCGATTCTAAATAGTTTGCTCAAGTTATTTATCCATCTGAGTTCGGCATTCGTTTTTTTGTTTTTTTGTTTCGTCTAGCGGCTCGTTGAAGCTATTGACGCCGCCGACCGCCGACAACACGCGTACGTACCTTTGCAAGTAGCTACGTCCGCCGCTTGGAGACTTTACTGTGTATAAAAGACATCGAACGAAAACTAACGCGCCCTGTGTGCTTTCGATTCGGCTGAAAGGCGCGCGGCTCGCTGGGCTCGTCTCTCGCCTGTTCTCGGCCGCTGGCCGCCATGTTTCATAAGGAACACGCTCGAAACGGTTTTGCGGAAGGCAGACACGGTGTAGCGTGTTAAGTTTACTCGGCACCTCATGTGTAGACGAAAAACACAGATGGCCTCGTGTAAAACGAACACGTTTCGACGTGTCCGCTATGGGACAACGGTTTACACGTCTGGGCCTGTTATTTTTGCTAACAGTGTAGCCGCACTACAGTGCCGCACAGCGCAGCACTGAGCTAGATTTCATACTCCATGTTCCTCGCTGAAGTGGCGCGCGGCACGTGTCTCGAGCATTTTCACAACAATGAATGGCGCCACTTTTCTCAGGATAGAGGGGCTTTAGGTAGAGCCCTGGGTTCCATTGCAACCCCTGCCCGTTTCGATCTGAGTGAGCATTGTGTCGGCGCGCGCTCGCGTATCATTATATTGTTTATATTGTATTCTAAATCTACGCTTTGCTAGCGGAATTTTTCGCCGTCACTTTGAAACATGCATTCAGCACACGCCCGTCGGGCCCGCTTTCCCCCGGGTATGATCTAGTAAAATTCGTTATTACTGCGTGGTGCGCGTTAGAGGCCCTTAGGCCTTCAGGCCTAAGGGCCTTTAAGGCTGTAGGGAACTGGCTGAATGTTTCATCTACAGGTGAGGCACAAGTTGTGCTAGAGGCAGACTAAGTTTCGGCTGTCCAAACATGCATACAACATAAATACACTGTTAGCAAAAATAACACGCCCAGACGTGTAAACCGTTGTCCCATAGCGGACACGTCGAAACGTGTTCGTTTTACACGAGGCCATCTGTGTTTTTCGTCTACACATGAGTTGCTGTGTAAACTTAACACGCTACACCGTGTCTGCCTTCCGCAAAACCGTTTCGAGCGTGTTCCTTATGAAGCATGGCGGCCAGCGGCCGAGAACAGGCGAGAGACGAGCCCAGCGAGCCGCGCGCCTTTCAGCCGAATCGAAAGCACACAGGGCGCGTTAGTTTTCGTTCGATGTCTTTTATACACAGTAAAGTCTCCAAGCGGCGGACGTAGCTACTTGCAAAGGTACGTACGCGTGTTGTCGGCGGTCGGCGGCGTCAATAGCTTCAACGAGCCGCTAGACGAAACAAAAAAACAAAAAAACGAATGCCGAACTCAGATGGATAAATAACTTGAGCAAACTATTTAGAATCGGGCGGTAACTTGCGCCACCTATCGAGATTTCTAGCAGCCTGTTTTTTGAAAAAAGACGAGTCTGTTAACACTGGGAACGAGCACGGCCACACAGCAACCCTACATACAACGCAGGCAACACAGCCCACAGCTACACGGCACTGACATATACACAAACACAACAACCGACACAACGCCCGACACTTCCTACTCGATATCCATTTCTCCCCGCGGCGCATATAAGCTTGACATGTGCGGGTGAGCTCTTTGGTCGCTGACCATTACAGATTTATAGAAGAATACACAAAACACGGCGCAATGGACAGCCGTGTGTTAGAACTGTTTGCATTTAAAAAGTATGGAGGCAAAATCTATAATGCTAGTCCGTTGCAGCAAATAATGATATGTTACAATAAATCTTAAACCGGTCATGAAAAAGTTCAAATTTTTGTTATTTTCTTGCTTGACCAGTGTTATGAGCAGTCCGACTAGCATGAATCAGATAGAAAAACAAATTATTGGGATTTTGTCATTACGTATACAATAATAGATGCAAATGATCCTTGCGCAAAGCATTTTTTATATATTTTTGTGAAGGACATCCGGACATCCGCCCAACACTTCACTTCCGCTAGTCTCAGCAGTTGCAGTACGGGAGCAGACGCCTTCACTTTTGGGGCGTCTTGATGCAGTTTGTTGTCGTATGTCGTGTCGGTGTCGAGAAGAGCGGTGGGGCTTGGGAGTTTGTGACCGGTGTTATTCGTGAACACTGGTGTGGGGCGCTGATGCGTCTTTTTTTTATACTGCCACCACCCCGAACTTTGAAGATACACGGGCCCGTAGCAGTGTATTATGCTGAATCGCGAGCTCCTTCTCTGTTGACGTCGCTTTCCTGGTACCACTCGTGGATACTGCAAGCGTTTAAACAGTGTGCACCGTCTCGCCTACATCCCCGGTGACGTACTCGACCTGTTGAAACTTATTGCTTCCGTCATTTTAGAGTACGCAAGGCAGGTATCTCGTTGTTCTAGTTTCGGTTATAAAAGCAAGGCAAAACGCTCGTAGTTCCCGCCCTCAGTACACGTTGGACATCTTCCACACTTTGACACCGGATAACTGAATGAACGAGGATTTACATTCACTTCCGAGGTTACTCTCGCCGCTTCCTCACCGTTGAGCAGCAGGATGAGCTGGCGACAAGCCGCAGATGAAAGGCTGGAGCATCAACAGCCCAAGCGCACTCGGTTCCGATGCGGGCGACGCGGGTTTCTGTCAACCGGGAGGCCAGCACAAACCGTGACCATTCCAGCTCTTCGTCATGACACGGTGTTGCAGAGAGCAGGGTAAAATACAGCTACACGGATCACCGAAGCAAACGACTGCTATCTTAAATCTTGGCTTGTGATTGCGCCTTTGAAGTAGATCATCTTATTCGTTTTGCTGGAGAAACGCAAACGACGGGCGTAACAAAATCGCTTGCATATTCCGCATATCTCACAAAAGCATTTACCCTGTCACCTTGCGAAAAGCGCGAAACACGGAGTCCGCACCGTCCTAAGCTTCCCGTTTTTTGCCTGCTTTAGAGCAGTTTGTACCTGGTAGTAGATATGCCTACTGAAACTGAAACAGGGCAGTGCCAGAGAGAAAGAGACAAAGTTGAGAAAGCTTGCTCGCTCTCTAATTTCTCAACTCTGAAGTGATTGTACCATAATAAATGCACCAACGCGTCTTCCAAAATAAAGAAAGAGCGCTACGTTCACAACATAAAAAATGGTCTCAGTGCATGCATCTGTGGGCAGGTAGGAACCCTTGCCCTTATTTATTCACGCCGCATGATTGCGGCAAAAAACTCGTTGCAGGACCGAATCATACTCGAGCGGTGTGCGTCGCTATGCAAACGCACTCCAACACGAAGCATAAAAAACGGCAGATTTAAGACAACAATCCGGAGTCCATTATTCAATTAAAACAACGTAATTTTGTTGAAAACGCCCGCTGCTTCTTACTCACGGTATGTGTCGGGATACTTCCACAGTTTGAAACGGAACGAAGGAAGATTTACTTTTAAAAACGCTCGCTGCGTCCTCCCGGACCAGCTGGACCGGATCAGCTGACGACGACGGGACTGTACCCGTTGAACCTCCACCACGCAAGAAACAATTTGCGCTCCGTGTTAAAAGCGTGGTTCAAACAGACCCGGAATACAAAGCACCGCACCACATACGACGAATGTTTCAGCTCTTTTTCGCATCGCCGGGTTGCACCAAACAGAACGAGATCGCCGAAGTCAACGCCGCGCTGTCGTGAACCTTGGCTTGTGGTTGCGAACTCGTGGACTCTGTGACTCCCTTCGCTTTCAAAGCACACACGACGATTACGAATGCTACTTTCCGTCTTCCAGGAACATCACAGGGGCACTTCTCCGGTCACGTCTTCACTATGTGCTCGCAAACTCCGAAGCTCTATGCGAAGCTTCTCGCGTCCCGTCAAACCAAAACAGTACCGACGCCATGCGTACTTGCCAGATTTTGTCCGGTCAAACAAAAACAACGAAAGCCAACCGGCGCTTGCTTCCAGCGTACATCGGCGTTGCGCTTGCGCCGTGGCCAGATCGCCAGATCGCTTGCAGTTGAAGGTTGAAGCAAAAACGAAACCAACTGCAATGTCACGTGTTCACATCGAGGACACGCTTTTTATATCCATTTTAACTGTTTGGAACGAATAATTTGACCCATAACTTTATTTGTGGTGTCTAAGAAACTGTTATCAGGACCCCTCACTGATCTCAATGACAATTGCTGGATCGCGCTTGCCGCTCCCGCAAGTGAAGCCACCGGACGCAACCCCGCTGGGATACGATTTCCCGTTTTGCTAGCCTTTTGCTGCGGTTTTCCAGCGTGCTGTAGACACGTTTTCTACTCGTTCGTCGTCATTCGCCGAGGAAGTTTTTTGAGACTGTGTATTGTTGAGACTTGCCGTTGTGAACACATGGAAAATTTTACGAAAGTGCAGTGTCGCAGGAAAAAGGCACAACGCGTCGAAAGGAAGGGCTGGCGGCGTGTTCAAAGCTTCCTTGGCACGCCGAAGTGCCGTGTCGCTGTGCCTTCGCGCGCTTGGATACCGACCAAGAACCGACGCCGTGTGAATGTGTTTAGCGAGTGCAATGTGCGTGAAGCCGTATCAAAAGGTACAACTCGTCGAAAACGTGTCGCCGGTGTCGCGGCGTGATCAAAGCTTCCTTGGCACGCCGAGTGATGCATCTTTGTGCCTTCGCACGCTTGGATACCGGTCAAGAATTGACGCCGCGCCAAAGTTCTGAACTTGTGTCGCGCGTAGATGCCTTTAGATGATTTATATATATCGGTCACGGAGTTCTGGATCGTCCAGCTGTTCCGGTGAGTTGCTATCAATAAAAGGGGGAGATCTGTACGTGTTCTTATGTACTATATTAATCATGGCTATGTCCCAAGTCTACTCTAATAGATTCCGTGGGAGCACGAATAGGGCAACGTTGTGGAGCCAGGGGGTTTTCGAAAGCAAAAGTACAAGACGGCGAGAATGAAAATCTTTGAAGCGCGGCCGATATGGTCGTGTGCAATCTGTTGCCCAATTACAATTAGGCGAGCCGCGCTCAAACGTCAAGTGCAATTAAGTAGGTTGATAATAAGCCAGCACTGATCAGTGTAAATCGTCTAAGGACGAAAAAAAGACGTACCTTCCCGCCATCTTCCGTCGCTAGTGGACGCTGGATTAAGCTCGTTCCTAAACCGCGAGGGGAAAAGACGCTGATCCAGAGGCACGAACAGCTTCACGCACATTGCACTCGCTAAACACATACACACGGCGTCGGTTCTTGGTCGGTATCCAAGCGTGCAAAGGCACAGAGACACGGCACTTCGGCGTGCCAAGGAAGCTTTGAACACGCCGCCAGCCCTTCCTTTCGACGCGTTGTGCCTTTTTCCTGCGACACTGCACTTTCGTAAAATTTTCCACGTGTTTACAACGGCAAGTCTCAACAATACACAGAGTCTTCAAAAAGCTTCTTCGGCGAATGACGACGAACGAGCAGAAAACGTGTCTACAGCACGCTGGAAAACCGCAGGAAAGGCTAGCAAAAACGGCAAATCGTATCCCAAGCGAGTGAAGTCCGGTGGCTTCACTTGCGCTGCAGCGAACAAGCGGGGAAGCGCGATCCAGCAATTGCCATAGAGATCAGTGGGACCCCTAAACTAAATACAAACATGGGCGACATGAAGCAAGCCGCATTGCCATCGACCAGAAGATGGCGGCGAGCCCGGTAAGCGTGGGTTTCGCCAACGTCCTGCGACATGGCGCAATTGCTTTTGGTGCATATCTGTCTCCGAGACATGTTTCTTTCCGGGGCATTTGTCTCGACGGTCCTTTCTAAGTGTGTCCCCAAGCATTCCGGTGCTTCGATAGCAGGCAATGCCGCGGTCGCCGCCGGGGGCGATGCGTGTTTTCGAGGTCGGCTACACGGTTATGCGTGTATGACCGAACCAAAACACGTTTTTTACAACCTCGCATGATTTCTGAACGAATTATCCGTTACTCATCGTGTAAATTTATGGTAATTTGTGTAAATGGCGTGTTTTTCACCCCAAATATTCGCCAAATACACGGGACTTGCTCACAGTGTACTTAGGAGTTACTAGAGTAGTAACTAAGTCCATATAAAAAAAACAGCCGATGATATGGCGACTCAACAGTTTCCTTGGAAAAATCTGTAAAGTGACTATAGTCGGTTACAAGTCAAGAAGGTAGCGGCAAATGCCCCACGAGGACACAGCGCACCCGTAACAAACACTAGGACAACGTTCACAGTCACACCAAAAGAAAGGGACACTTACACAGCGCTGACTTCAACTCTTTTTTTTTTTTTTATTATTGGGAAGAACAACAGAGAGTTTAGCCAAACACGTAGTCTGGCAGGCTACTCTGCATGGGAAGGGAGGCGGGAAGAAAGGTTGCAGAAGAATGCAGAAATGCAGGGAAGGCAGGGATACAGGTTCAGATTTTCACATATCAGTCATAGGGTTGTAATGCTGAAGACACCAACTCACACCGTCACAGATGAAGAAACGAAACGTCGTTGTACCGCAGAAACACTGAGTCATTGCTCACTATTGTCCATAAACACACACGAGATATAAATGAGTTAGTGTTCACTTTCAGTTCACGTCGCCTCACGTAGGCTGTACGTATATAGTTAAACGATTCCAGGTAAAGTTAAAGTTGGTCTATCAGCCCAGTTTCTTCGAGAAAGTTTGTAAACGCGTCTAATGGTCCTCGTTGCTTATCTTGCGGCTTCCAAGTTTCTAGCATGTTTTTAAAACTGTAAGCTTCGCCATAAAGTTGTTGTAAGGTGGCCTGTAGTGTCCACCTCGCGTCATCGAATTTAGAGCAACTTGTAAAAATGTGATTGAGATCTTCGGGTATACCACACTGTTGACAATTCGGGCTAGCCGCGTGGCCATACCTAAATCTTTGGAGATTTGTATATGCGACATTAAGACGTATGCGGTGGTAAAGGGTCTCGAGCTTCCTTGGTAAATGTTTTGGAGATATTCCTTTTAGAGAAGGATCGATTCTGAAAAGTGGCTTGTAATGATAGTCTGGTGACTTCCAAAGTTTTCTAAATTCCTCTCTACCAAGTGACATAATTAACGATCGAGCGTCTGTTTTCGTAAAAGGTACGGTGTCCGTGGTTTGTAATAGGTGACCATTAGAGGCAGCAGCATCTGCAGCCTGATTTCCAGCTATTCCGGTGTGCCCCGGAATCCACTGGAATACCACATCATGCCCGCTTCTTTTGAGCTCTGCGTAGCTAAACAAAAGCTCAAAACACAAGTGTGGGTTGGATGAAGAGGTGAGGGAATGCTTTCATGACTGCAGCGCAGCCCGTGAGTCTGTCAAAATTGCCCACTTTTGTGAAACTGTTTGAGAGTGGATGAATTGGAGTGCCATCTTAATTCCGTGTAGCTCCGCAGTTGTTGAAGGGACATTGTGTGACAGCTTGAAGCTACGGGTTGTATTGAGAGTTGGTATAACTATTGCAGAGGCTGATGTACTAGTACGTGTAGAGCCATCTGTGTATATATGCACGGTCAAAGTATGCATAGTGAATATGACTGAGCGTCAATTGAAGTTGAATTACTTGTGACTGTGCTGCTTTTTGGATGAGACCTGGCACATTCATAAAAACTTCTGGGACATGCAGTGTCCAGGGAGGGCAGGATGGGGTTTCATAATACTTGGCTGAAGGAGGAATATTCTTTTGCAGTTCATCCACGGCTTTACCGAACCCAGAGCTTGGTCTTTCACGATTCAAATTTATGAGATAATGCCGCTTGTGTCGAGATTTGTGCCTTAGGTGTATTCTTAACGTTTCTTGCATGCGCATTGTTGTCAAAGGAAGTGCTCCAGCTTCTGCAATTGTGCCAACATTTGAAGTTCCACCAGGAACGCCAAAACAAATTCTTAAAGACTTATTTGCCTCTGGCTGCAGACTCCTAAAGTTCGTGGCAGAAATGTTCTGCAAAACTGGTAGGCTGTACCTGATGAGAGAATTAATTAAAGAGTCCTGTAATTTCAGCATAGATGTGCAAGACTTGCCCCAAGTCCTTCCTGTAAGGCAGCGAAGGATATTGGACGCGGAACCAAGCTTCGATTTTAGGTATTTTATATGTGGTGTCCAGGTCAGGTTTTTATCGATTAAAAAACCGAGAAACCTATGTGTTGGTAGGTATGGGATGAGATTTCCAGCAAGGACTAAAGGAAAACGTTTCATCGACATTCGTGTGAACGCCATGGCCACAGTTTTTTCGGGAGATAGGCACATTCCCCGTTCTCGTAAATATAGGCTGATTTCAGCAAGAGCGTGCTGAAGTCTCCGCTGGCTGACGAAACGATTAGCGTGTGTCGACCACATACAGATATCATCGGCGTAAATCGAAAGCTGAATATGCCTAGGGAGCTTCCGGCGTAAGGATACAAGCGAAATATTGAAGAGCGTAGGACTTAGTACTCCTCCTTGTGGTACACCTCGCTCCACTGTGTGGTCTTCGGTGTCTCCGTCAACTGTCTGCATAAAGATAGTTCGCTCTTTAAGGTAGTCTTTCACCCAGTTAAAAACATTCCCCCCAAAACCATGCTCAGCCATTGCAGACAAAACTGCTTCGTGCGTGATGGAATCGAAGGCCTTTTGGATATCTATGAAGATAGCTAGAGTTTTGCTTCTATCGGCAATGCCTTGCTCGACCGAACTAACCAGATCGACTACGCTGTCTGTGGCAGAACGTCCAATACGAAATCCAGACATTTCTTCAGGATACAACTTGGATTTTTCGATGTACCATGTCATTCTTGAGAGGATCATTCGCTCCATTATTTTGCACACGCAACTGGTTAGCACGATTGGTCGAAATGATCCCAGGTCAAGAGGTGAACGTCCAGGTTTCAGAACGGGGATGATCTTGCCTCGCTTCCAATCTCGTGGAAGCACGCCTGTAGAAAATGATTGGTTATAGTATTCGAGTAGTCTGCGTTTTGAGTGCTCATCCAGCCGTGAGAGTGCCGAGTAGGTTATTGCGTCAGGATCAGGTGACGATTTCTTTTTTGAGTCCTGTAGTGCATGACTCAGCTCTGCAAGAGTAAAGGGACAATCGAGAAAGATTTCGTTTGATGACGGTGAATGAACAACATGGCGTTTTGGACATTGGATATAGCTTGAGCTTCGAGTAACAAGGCGACAAAATGCCTCAGCAATTTCAATATCTGTAGATCTCTCACTCAATGCGAGGGCCCTAAATGGGTATTGTTGTTGAGCAGGCGCTCTGATTCCGCGGATCACTCTCCACAGTTGAGACAGATGTTTCTTTGCATCTAAGGATGAGCAGAGCTCTCTCCATCGACGTCCCAACCCCATCTCCTAAGGTGTATCGAGGACTGCATAGACACATATGGCATTACCGCCTTTCAGAATGCGGCAGGCCTATCCCAAAGCAAATTCTTAAACTTACTTGACATCTATCTAAAATCTACCTTCGCCACCTGGGATGGACATACGTATCTACAGAAGAGAGGGGTGTGTATTGGTTCGTGCATTGCACCTATCCTCAGTGACCTGTATCTTGCACACCTTGACAGGAATTTAAACCAAACTCTCGACGGGTCAAAAGTTAAAAAAGTATTCAGATATGTCGACGATTATTTAATTGTCCTCGCCACCGATGACCAAAATCTGACAGCCTTGGTACCAGACATTCTCAACAGTTTCAAAAGGTGCATGAACCCATTGGAGATTACCCACGAACTTCCAAGTGAAAGAAGTTTGAGATTCTTAGATCTTCGTCTTTGTACGTCACCGTACCATACGTGCTGGACTTACGAGCCAAGGGGAAAGAAGCCACTTCTGCCATTCAACTCAGCGCATTCAAAACTCGTAAAGAGAGGCATAGCGCGGTTGTGCCTTAAGAACTTTCTTACGAAGTCATGCTTCCATTCCATCCAAAGGAGCTTTGATGGGCAAGTGTCGAGATTAAAACGCGCTGGATATCCACCATCCTTGTTAACATCAGTGGCGGAAGGACTTTTCAGAGAATTTAAGCAAAATGAGCGATTTAAGAAAAGTCATCGGGACAGGGCAAAAAGACCAGTGATTGTGCCATATCTCCATCATTTTTCTCATTGCCTCAAGAAAATAGCAAACAAAGTAGGCACGGACGTTATTTTCTCCGCTCCGAACAAGCTCTACAGCCTGTGCAAGAGGGTAAACACTCCTTCAAGAACACCGACGTCCTGCACAACGAATCACAGAAATAAGTTCGTTCGATGCACTGAAAATGTGGTCTACTCCTTCCCCCTGTCCTGTGGAAGAACATATATCGGACAGACGGGTAGGTGTTTAAACCACCGCCTTAGAGAACACAACCTGTCCACCATCAACAAGAATTCTGGACATGTTGGCATACACATTCGGGACTGTGGGTGCACAGCGGAACTTGACAAGTGTGTGGTGTTGGCAAGGAGTCGAGACCAGCTCACAAGGGAAATAATAGAAGCGGAGAACATTGCCAGCCAAAACGGCAGGTGTATTAGTAATCCATCTATAGCGCTGACACAAAAAGAGCTGGATTACTTAGCTTTGCATCATTGATCTACAGTAATTTCAATTTTAATTTTTCATTTAATTTTTAATTTTCAATTTCTGGCTTAAAACTTTTACAGTTAACCTTTAGCAAAGAAAGAAAAAGATGAGGCCTAGGTTATGCATTAGACGTGAAAGAAGAGAAAAGGCGGGAATATACAAAAGAGTTGAAGTCAGCGCTGTGTAAGTGTCCCTTTCTTTTGGTGTGACTGTGAACGTTGTCCTAGTGTTTGTTACGGGTGCGCTGTGTCCTCGTGCGTCATGAACTACCAACTCGCCCGAACTTCTGTTTTAACAAGGCAAATGCCCCTCAAAACGAACCTTGTATTCCTCCGCCACCAATCGCATTCCGTTGTTTCCGTGACGTCATGGCCTGCCCGAACCAATCTTGTTCTGGCAAATGAATATTTTCAACAACGGCTGCCGGGCAGATTCTCTACGACTCCAGTATCGTGCAGCAATTATTCTGTATTTTAATGCAGTTTTTCACTTTCCCGAGCATACGTCGCTAAGTCGTAACCGCGTCCACTTTTAATCGCAATAGGTTCTGCGCGACAGCGTGATAATCCAGCGATAGCATTGCCACCGAAAAGTTCGATGCGGGAGTAAGGCCTAGCATCGTACAGATGTCAAACGCCGTCTGCTCCTCTGCCTCAGGTTGCGCCTCAACATTGTGACGGCATCGGCTTTTCTTCGCAGTGGTTTCCGTGGAGCGACGTTAAAATGCAGCGGTCACCATACTCTCCTTTATAAGTGTAGTGGGCTGTGCGGGAGGGGCATAAGTGAACCGCGAACACAGTAAGTGTCTTCACCCGATTTCGACCATATCTTTGCTGGCGTTAATAAATAGTCTGTCAACTGAAATGACGCCTTCGAAGCAGTATGCATTCATCTGTGAAACGTGGCGTCCTTGTCAAGTTTCCGCGTCGCAATCAGCTGCACGGTAATCTATGACTCCGATAGTACCCGCGGGTGCACCCGCGTTCGCTATAACGAGCTGTTACATACATGTGACATACAAATGATAAAGCCAGTGATGCTGTAAATAAATAAAGGGCAAACGCCAACCAATCCCTAAAAGATAGTAGGGTCCCAACGTTTCGGTGCCGGCTTGGAACCTTCTTGAGGGGGCTATTTAAAAGAGAAGCAGCTTCTTTCTTTTCTTCTGCGGTGAATGTAGGGCTTCTTCTTTTTCTTTCAAACGTCTTTATTTACAGACCAAATGAATGAGCGCCTTATGCGCTCTGCTGTATGGTGTTTTATCTCGTCGTCTTATGTGTCCCTTGTGTTACCAGGGGCAGAGAGACGTCGGGTGGCGGCGATGATTGGCTCGTATTGCTTGAGTAGCCTGGAGCCGAGTGGGGGCGCCTGCGGGTCCTCTAAATATCGGAGGATCGCCTGGAATGCTGCCAGGACACGACCAGGGTCAGGAGCGGATGGGGGGTTGAGCCACTTAGTAAGAGTGGAGGGGGGAGGTGAGAGGGTTGAGAGCGCGCGAACGCGGGCTGTTGAGTGGAGCGGGCAGTCCCACAAAAGATGGGGGAGACTAGCAGGAATGTGGCAGTGGGTACACTGAGGGTTGATGTGGACCTGGGGATACATCTCTGCAAGCAGGGAGGGAGCGAGGAGCGCTCCTGACCTGGCTTGCTGTAGAAGGGAGGTCTCGTGGCGAGTGAGAGGAAGGTGGGAAAGAGAGGGGAAGTCAAGGGGGTTAGCCTGAGTAATGACGCCATTGGCTGGCGTGCTCCTGCCGGGCTTCGTGTGAATCGTGAAAGGAGCCAGGTGTGAGTTCCGGTGGCGTAGGAGAAGTAAGGGCCCCGGCTCGCGCGAAGAGAAGCTTAGCGCGCGCAAGTCGGTGAGCCCTTTCATTGCCGGGTATGTCGCTGTGGGAGGGCACCCAGTCGATGAGGGGATGGTGGCCGGCTGTCCGGATAGAAATGGCCGCCCGATGAATCTGAATAGCGATGGCAGATGATGGAGATGAGTGGCGGAGAGCACGGATGGCTTCCTGAGAATCTGTATATATTACGATTCTGGAGGAGGGTACCAGGGTGAAAGTGTTAACGGAGTTTAAGCAGTGCAGTATAGCACAAAGTTCAGCGTGACTAGAGGAGCAGGGGGTCATGAAAACTTGTGTACCGCGTCGATGACCGTCGACATCGCACCATGCCGTGCTGAAGATTGGCGTGGAGTTATTGTTCACAGCCGCGTCCGCGTAGAAAACTAGAGCCGATGAAGAGCGAACAAGGAGAGAGTGGAGATGTCGGCGAGCGAAGTCGCTGGGGCGGGCTTGCGCTTTTTCACCCATGTTCCGAGGGAGGGGACGGTGTGCTGTGAGAGGGCAGAGCTCCCATGGCGGGGGTGGGGTGGGTAAAGGTAGGAGGTGGTCGACGTTGTAACCTAGCTTACGCAGTGTGAAGCGCACCGCTAGAGTGGCTCGGAGTCGAGTTTCTTGAGTTGCGATCTGGGTGGAGGCCAGGTCGTCAAGGCTGTTCATCTGGCTGCAGCTGGTGAGCGCATCGATTCGCGTGTATCTCGGAAGGCCGGTGATAACTCGTTGCAGTTCCCGATTAATTATTTCGAGCCGGAGTTGTTGGGTGCGGGTAAGGTGGTAGTACGGGTAGCCGTACATAATGCGGGACACCACGGAGGCCCTAGCAAAGATACGGAGATCATGTTCGTGCACCCCGCGGGAGCGGTGGGCTACCCTGTATAACAGGTGGTTCAGCTGTTTCGAGGTGCTGATGGTACGCTGAAACCAAGTCGCCGCCCGGCTGTCTTGGTCGAGGTGAAAACCAAGAATCCGGATGCTCGTGCGGCGTGAGATGGGAGGACCTGCGAGCGTGAGCTGAATGCACTGTTTTTCTGCTGCTTTTGCTGGTGTGCGACGACCGCCGTGAATAACGACGAACTCCGTCTTGTCGGGAGCGGGAGCGAGGCCAACAGACTGGATGTAGTCGTGAATGATGTCGAGCCCAGCTTGAATGGCATCCTGTTGGTACCCGGGTGAGCCAGAGTGGGTCCACAACGTAATATCGTCGGCGTAGCTCGCATGTTCGAGGTTAGGCACCTCACTAAGGCGGGGAGGAAGGCCAGCAAGGACGATATTGAAAAGTACTCGAGAAAGAACGGACCCTTGTGGAACGCAACTCGGTTTGTATGGGTGATTTCGTGGGATGTGCCGACGTGAACAGTGAAAGTGCGATCTTCGAGGAACGCCGCGATGAAGTTGTATGCCCGACCGGTGATGCCTAGCTGTTGTGCCATTGAGAGGACGGAGGAGTGCGGGACGCTGTAGGGCAGTATCTTCGTTTTACGGTGGTTCGTTTTCAAACCAGGTTCGGTACCTTCGTTTTCTTCCAAGTTAGTTATTTACAAATATTTAATTGATGTTGTTTTGGATGTTAAGAAGCTGGTGTCTGCTTTTGGAAAAAAATATCAGAGAATTTGAGGGAAGCAGATTTGGTTCTCTCAAATGCTTCCGAACATTCTGCTTGCTCTCAGGGGCCCTGTCAGTCGTATGCTTATGCTTCGAAACCCAGGTACGTGACGCGTGTACCCCCACTTGCGTCGCGTCGCGGCCTGACGTAGTACCGGTAAACACCCTCCAACTTTTTCAATTAACTTTAGAAGAAAAATTTGTCCACAATATCGATCGCAGCATTGGTTTAATAATTTGTAAAAGATAAAAAGTATGTCAATAAAAATTGATTACTAGGGCAGCTTCCCACCTCATGAGTTTTGGCTTTCTTCTATGCGAAATATTTGTTTAAATCAAAAATTGAAAACATGCCGAATACTCAGATGTCCTGATCTTGGTCCGAATGCAAGTGGCAGAATGATTTGTCTTTCTAACAATAAAATCAACACTGTTTAAATCAACAGAAAGCTTAAACCGCCTAATTACCTTTCTGGTGCATGTTTATCTCTGCATTATACTAGGCCGTAGCCGCGAACGAGCTCTTCAGAGTCTGCCATCATCTTTCTGGTCTACCTTGGCAAAGACAGACTCCTGTAAAAAACATATTGAGCTTCTTGGAGGCAACTTCGCTGTCCTCATTGTCAGAGCTTCCATGGAACCATCGGAAAGAATGGTACCTGTCGTTTCATCGACACATATTTCATCAACTTTCTACGACTCTCGTTTCATCGACACTGATTGTTTCATCGATACTACCACACCGTGCCGTGAAGTTTCATCGACAAACAAATTGCAGTCTGTAGGAACATTTTGTTGTGCGTTTATCACCGGGGCACATGTTAAAATATCCGACCCATCCAGTTCACGACGCTTTGCAGGGACAGTCTCCAACAGTTCTTTACAAAAATGTGGACTTACCCACATTTGTGCAAAAGGTGTAATCGCCTTTTCCGTTGGTGCTGCTGTACTGCCAACATCAGCTGACCCAGAGGTAAAATATATAGTGCAGGTCACAATTTGGGGTCTTTTCTCGTACCGGAATCAAGTAGTTCGCCTCCTGCAAGGCCTGGGGATGTACTGGTGGAGCAGAATTTTAGGATCAGTCTAATGGGCTGCTAAGTTATCCCATACGACGAATCATGCAGAGCTCTTTGAAGGTTGAGGTCTAAGGCTTGCAACGAGATCAGATAGGTAGGTGGTCGCTTCCCACTGTCGGTGTGCACTCGCCATACCCCTCGGCTTGAGTCGCCCCACGTTAACCCTTAGCTCTCAGGCCTGAGCCCGCTGTACTCGTCATAATTTTGCACCAATAACGCCGATAACGAGTCCATTTTGTCCAGTCCAGAGCCATTTCAAATTTGCCTGATGGCTCCTTATCCAATTCCAGGTCGTGAGCTTTAACAGCAGAGAAACGTGACATTCATTTTCTTATTTAGAGTGCATTTTGTCGGGAAATGGGTATCTAGAATTGATGACTGCGATAGTATTAAAGTAACGCGGCTCGCAAAGGAGATTTTTCAGCGGTGCCACTCATTTCATCAAGTGACATTTCCCCGACTGTTCGTTTCATCCAAGGTGCGACATTTTATCAACAGAATGTTTCATCGACACTCGCTCGTCAACATATCTTGCTATGTTTCGTCGACAACATTTTTGTTTGGTTAGGGGTGCGCTGGTTTGTTGGTGAGCAAGGGTACGGGTACATGCACGGGGGCAGGACCACCCTTATACGCTCCTGCGAAGCGGCATGTACGAGTGGGCTGGGTAAGTCCACATTTTTGTAATGAACTGTTGGAGACTGTTGCCGAAAAACATCGTGAACTAGGTGGGTCGGATAGTTTAACATGTGCCCCAGTGATAAACGCGCAACAAAATGTTCTTCCAGCGTGAAATTTGTGTGTCGATGAAACTTCACAGCACGGTGTGGTAGTATCGATGAAACAAGGGTCGTAAAAAGTTGATGAAATATGTGTCGATGAAACGACAGGGACCCTTCTTTCTGATGATTCCATGGAAGCTGTGACAATGAGGACAGCGAAGTTGCCTCCAAGAAGCTCAATATGTTTTTACACGAGTCTGTCTTTGCCAAGGTAGACCAGAAAGATGGTGGCAGACTAGCTCGTTCGCGGCTACGGCCTAATATAATGCAGAAATAAACATACACCAGAAAGTTAATTAGGCGGTTTGAGCTTTTTCTTGATTTAAACATTGTTGATTTTACTGTTATAAAGACAAATAATTCTGCCACATGCATTCGCATCAAGATCAGGACATCTGAGTATTCTGCATGTTTTCAATTTTTGATTTAAACAAATATTTCGCATAAAAGAAAGCCACAACTCATGAAGTGGGAAGCTGCCCTAGCAATCAATTTTTATTGACATACGTTTTATCTTTTACAAATTATTAAACCAATGCTGCGATCGATATTGTGGACAAATTTTCCTTCTAAAGTAAATTAGAAAAGTTGATGCGTGTTTACCGGTAATACGTCAGGCCGCGACGCGACGCAAGTGGGGGTACACGCGTCACGTACCTGGGTTTCGAAGCATAAACATACGACTGACAGGGCCCCTGAGAGCAAGCAGAATGTTCGGAAGCATTTGAGAGAACAAAATCTGCTTCCCTCAAATTCTCTGATATTGTTTTCCAAAAGCAGACACCAGCTTCTTAACGTCCAAAACAACATCAATTAAACATTTGTAAATAACCAACTTGGAAGAAAACGAAGGTGCCGAACCTGGTTTGAAAACGAACCACCGTAAAACGAAGATACTGCCCTGCATTCACCGCAGAAGGAAAGAAAGAAGCTGGTTCTCTTTTAAATAGCCCCCCTGAAGAAGGTGCCAAGCCGGCACCCAAACGTTGGGACCCTACTATCTTTTAGGGATTGGTTGGCGTTTGCCCCTTATTTATTTACAGCATCACTGGCTTTATCATTTGTATGTCATATGTATGTAACAGTTCATTATAGCGAACGCGGGTGCACCCGCGGGTACTATCGCAGTCATAGATCACCGTGCAGCTGTTTGCGACGCGGAAACTTGACAAGGACGCCACGTTTCACAGATGAATGCATACTGCTTCGAAGGCGTCATTTCAGTAGACAGACTATTTATTAACGCCAGCAAAGATACGGTCGAAATCGGGTGAAGACACTTAGTGTGTTCGCGGTTCACTTAGGCCCCTCCCGCACAGCCCACTACACTTATAAAGGAGAGTATGATGACCGCTGCATTTTAACGTCGCTCCACGGAAACCACTGCGAAGAAAAGCCGATGCCGTCACAATGTTGAGGCGCAACCTGAGGCAGAGGACCAGACTGCGTTTGACATCTGTACGATGTTAGGCCTTACTCCCGCATCGAACTTTTCGGTGGCAATGCTATCGCTGGATTATCACGCTGTCGCGCAAAACCTATTGCGAATAAAAGTGGACGCGTTTACGACTTAGCGACGTATGCTCGGGAAAGTGAAAAACTGCATTAAAATACAGAATAATTGCTGCACGATACTGGAGTCGTAGAGAATCCGCCCGGCAGCCGTAGTTGAAAATATTCATTTGCCAGAACAAGATTGGTTCGGGTAGGTCATGACGTCACGGAAACAACGGAATGCGATTGGTGGCGGAGGAATACAAGGTTCGTTTTGAGGGGCATTTGCCGCTACCTTCTTGACTTGTAACCGACTATAGTCACTTTACAGATTTTTCCAAGGAAACTGTTGAGTCACCATATCATTGGCAGTTTTTTTTTTGTATATGGACTTAGTTACTATTCTAGTAACTCCTACGTATTTATGTTGTATGCATGTTTGGACAGCCGAAACTAGTCTGCCTCTAGCGCAACTTGTCCGTCACCTGTAGATGAAACATTCAGCCAGCTCCCTACAGCCTTAAAGGCCCTTAGGCCTGAAGGCCTAAGGGCCTCTAACGTGCACCACGCAGTAATAACAAATTTTACTAGATCATACTCGGGGGAAAGCGGGCCCGACGAGCGTGTGCTGAAAGCATGTTTCAAAGTGACCGCGAAAAATTCCGCTAGGAAAGCGTAGGTTTAGAATACAATATAAACAATATAACGATACACGAGCGCGCGCCGACTCAATGCTCATTCAGATCGAAACGGGCAGGGGTTGGAAGAGACCGATCTCACCAAGCGTTCGGCGCATGCGTGACGCCGCCATAACTTTAGTTCACAGGAGGCAGACCGCCGTGCTTGCGAGGGTTCGAGCCGTCTCGTACTCTACACACGCAGAGCTCCAGCGAGGTTGTCGCACGTGCAGAAAGACTAAAGTTCCCTCGGTGCATTGCGGCTGCGGTGGCGTAGTCAAATTGGCTGGTGAGATCGGTCTATTGAACCCAGGGTCCTAAAGCCCCTCTATCCTGAGAAAAGTGGCGCCATTCATTGTTGTGAAAATGCTCGAGACAAGTGCCGCGCGCCACAGCGAGGAACATGGAGTATGAAATCTAGCTCAGTGATGCGCTGTGCCGCTATAATCTTCCCAAGGGCTGCACGTTGCACGTGCCTCGTGCATAGGCGCACCTTGCGCTACTTTTGAAACATGAAGGGGCTTTACACGATCCTGGGTTGACGCCACGCGCCCAGCACGTCCTCATTAAATGTGCATGAAAAAAGACTAAAACGTCTCGTGCCAGCCTCGCGCTTTTGCCATCAAAGCACCGGCTGTTCCAACTTGCGCGCCTATTGCTGTTGGCGAACGTCCCTGTACGCACCTCGCAGCGGCTCAGTGTACTCGAAAATGGAGAGCGTTAGCCCTACTTCTGAAGACGCTAACAAGTACAAGGTTACTAGCGGGAGTTCAATATTCTCCGAGAGATCCTCCACCGGAACACTGGCCAGCGACGGTAGCCATTCCGTAAAAGCCAGAGCCGACCCACTTCGCAGAGCCATCATCAAAAAGCGAAAGAAGGGGATAACTCCCGGAATCGCAGTGCACCTCGAATTAGCACCTCGCCAGCTAAAAGGTGGAATCGGGCAGTTCCCGATACCGCCCATTCTCCGAGTCCAGTCAGATTCCGACAAAACGTCAGCTCCAATCAAGAGGAGTTCAACGGCGAAGAGGTGGAAGAGGACACCAGGTGCCTTAAGATGTGGTTCTTCTGCATCGCAAGTGCGGGAACCATGTTGATTCCCATCGGCCTGGTGCTCCTTGGATACCTGTCACAGTTAAACAAGATTTCATCCAACAGCAACAGAACCACTGTGGACTTGATGACGCGTTCCACCGCAAGTCTAAGGACAACTCTAAATCCCTTGGCGGCCGTCGAGTTGAATTGCTCTGGTGCAGTGAACCTGGAGGACAACATCAACGGTCTGTGCCGTAATAGCAGCAATTTTTTCATGCGACATAAAAGAACCTCCGTTTTTTTTTGTCTGTTTAACAACTCAAGATTCCGCAAACAGGAAGACTTCCATTACCTCCCGGAGCATCTACCATTCGACCTTTGTCCATACGTCATCTATTGGTCAATGAGCATCGATGATGGCCAAGTAAGAAGTAGAGTTCCAGCATTTGACATGCTGTACGGCATCTCGGAGCTGAAGAATACTTCCGACCGCCTCAGTGGGAACAAAACCAAGGTTCTGGTAGCCCTCGGCGGGTACCCCGAAGACAGTCCTCAATTCTCAAGGCTTGGCAGAGACCCTGTGGCCATGGACAGCCTAGTCGTCGACATCGTGACTATGATGGTCGACTTTCGGCTGGACGGGATCGCCGTTCACTTGGTTGTGCCCACGGGCATCTGCCAGCCTTCCGACGTTCACAACACACTGTCAGCTCTTTTCGCTAACGTGAGGAAGCTTTTGAATCTGAACAATCTATCAGCGCTGATGACGCTCATTCTTCCATACGGAGACAACGTAACCGTAGCATCGATGCCGCCGGACCTGGTGGACTTTTTTTTCTTCGTGACCCACGAGGTTCTACCGGAAAAACCTCACCTTGGCGTTTGCAAGGACGTCACGACGAAAACACTCGAGTTTCTCATAAGTATCCCTGGGTATAATAAGCATCAGGGAAAGCTCTGCGTCGATATTTCTGTGGCTGCCATCCGCTTTGATTTGCAAGAAGATCGTTATTTAACATCGACCCGCTTTCCATATATTCCGGGCCGGGCGCCGCTTTTCGAAATGTGCACAGGACGACTACCCGACGAAACGAACTTTTTGCGTGGATGCACAATTTACGTATATCCGGACGTGCTATCCCCAATGGCTGTACTATATGCGTACCCGTCAGCAGATGTCATAAACGATCTCCTTCACCTGCACCTTTCAAACGGAAGCTCTCGATGCACCCTTGTCGCTGACCTTGACTTCGAGACTTACAAGCCGGGCTGTTCAAAGTCATACCCAATGCTGACAAGGCTATACCAACAGGTGTGACTAGACACCGGGTAACTAAATTATGTGAACCTGTATATAATTTAAAATTTTCGTAGTTTCGTAGAAGTTATCTTCCAGAAATGGAGGACTTCTTGTTCATACCCCTAATTATATATTTTGTGTGCCCTAGAGAGAATATTTTCTCATGTTTGGAAATCATATATGAACCACCTCCTGCTTCCTTTCCTAGTACTTCTGATAAAATATAAACCAGGCACGAGGGGCAGTGCATTATTTTGTGCGTCTGTGGTTTTCTGAGTTCGTTCAAAGACCTGCCTCTCAAAGGCATTTCTTGTTTGGGTTGAGAAATGGTAAGGCAGAAATTTGTATATCACGTATTGTCAGACTGTAGTTGTTAAAGGAGCTGTGCAACAATTTTTGTACTGTGCACAAATACCGCTTAAAACGAATCCCTAACGTTAATGAACTATGAAACACGCGTTCGTTTTTCACCCCACGCAATAGAAGTCCCAGAAAAAAATTTAAGAAAAACGAGCAGCGTTCACCCCCTCAACTCGCATCCAGAACAAGCGGCCACGTGATCTGGAGCCGATTATATGCCGCCAGTGTTGATCATAGCCACGCGCTGGGGTTGGCAAAGCGCAGGACACGCGCTGAGTTCCAGACATTGTTATGGCTCGGCTGTTGTCGTCGTTGCAGCGATTGGACACGGGTCACAACCCGAATGCTTCTCGAGCTAGCAATTGTCACGAGCCCAAGTCGAGTGCCCACGCAATGCTCGGGTCCAATCTATGAACTGCATTCAAATATCGTCACTTGGGTGTACTGCGATCCCCGAGTTACGTCATCAAATTTTGCAAAGGAGAGATTGAATGAAAATGATCGCATTTGTCCTTGAAATTACACCGCAACAAAGGAGTTTCTTGGCCAATGGCGTTGCGTGTGAGCATCCTTGAGTCCCAGGTGTGCCAGTAAGCTCGTGTAGAGAGAAAAACATTCCAATTGAATATCGTTGCACAGCTCCTTTAAGGGGTGTTCACAAGAGGGCCCTCCCTTTTCCCCGGGATGCGCATCACGTGGTAACTACGTCACGTTGACGTAGACACCCCGGAGGGATGGGGCAGCTTGTGCTCGGGCTGCACCAACGTCTTCGCGTGAGATCCCTTTGCAATTGACTGTACTTAGTTCGCGTGTCTGGCATCCTGGCACATCCTGCCACATTTAGCCCCGATGAGAGGAACTTGCGCCAACATTGAGCCAAAACTTGATTTCATTTTATTAAATACTGGTATTATAAAGGCTCAGGCCCCGTTACACGTACTAATCGTTGTGGTAGGCTTGTGCCGATTGTCAAAACTTTCGAATTTTGCCGCAAGTAGCGTACTATCCTCAAGTAGTGTTAAGAAATTTCGCAATATCTCTTATGTTCCAACCCAGGCAGCAGAACAATATTGGTCCCGCTTTGGTCCTATATTGGTAAATAATGACAACGATATTAGCCAATATCGGAAAGTACGACGCGTCACTATATTGGTTCAATGGTGTGTGCCCATTTTGGCCTTTGCTGTGGACCCATTATTGACCAATATTAGTTCAAATTTCGAGCCAATATTTAGAGAAAAACTATCTCAATATAATCGAATATTGGTGCATAATTTGTTGCCAATCTTTGCCACACTAACTGGCCTAATATTGGTCACTACCGGGTGAAACAAGGAGACGGTAGGCTCTTTAAATCGACCGGAAAATTTGGTTTCTTAACCTATCGCGCTACGACTTTGTGCAGCGTTGCCCACAGATGGTGCATTTTTTTTGTAAAATTTGCAAAGCGAACTTACCTGAGGAAAAAGTAAAGAAAGAAAAAGGCTTTGCTCCTTAGGGAGGCTCAAGTGAGGGTCGGTGCAACTGCTAGATCGGCGATCACGGGACATGGACGCCATTTAATTACTAAATTTTGCTGGGAGTCTATGGGGCAAAGGGTCGTTTTCTTTCCTAACTCGGGTCATAAAAGCCCATTACGGTGCTTGAATAATTTACACAAGGTATAAATGATTACGTTTCCATAGCCACCAGTTTTGTTGCGATAGCTTAAGTATTTTTTTAACGCGAAAAATGGTAAATTCCGCCATCTTGGACGTTGCTGCTTGTCTGGCAACTTTGCTTTCTCCGCTCGACGTTTGCAATTCTCGGAGCGAGAAGGAAGCGAGAGAGGCTGCGCCAAGGCGCTCGTTGCTTGCAATGGGAGGCGAGAGGAGGAAAGGCGCATGGAGCAACAGAGTTGCAACAAAGCGGGCGCCTGCTCTCGTGCAGGCAACACTGGCGCATATCCTTTCTCGAATCCTCTCCCTCAGGCGCCGCCATTAAATTGCAAACGCTCTCCAGGTTTTGAGTTGCGCCCACCCTCACTACAGCCTCCCTATTGCTCCTATGGAAACGCAGCGACGCCACCGGTCTGCAATCAACACGGCGCCGTTTTGCACGGGAGACAAGAGATGGCGCAACGAACGCCGCCAACGAACGACCATACGGGCGCCGAGAGCCGGCCGAGGTATTCCTCAAAGGCTCTTTAGCAGACGATCTTTTCGACTCAAAAGCGGCGCGCGTTCCGCAGGCGGCGACAGTCGCAGAAACAAAAAAGACAGGCGCGGTAACAGCAAGGAAGTGCAGTTCCTTGTCTGCTAATTACGCCGGCTCTCGGCGTCGTCTGCTCGTTCGTTGGCGGCAGTTGGCGTCGCGACCGCTTGCGCCATCTCTTGTCTACCGTGCAAAATGACGCCGTGTTGATTGCAGACCGGTGGCGTCGCTGCGTTTCCATAGGAGCTAAGCCTTTTTCTTTCTTTACTTTTTCCTCAGGTAAGTCCGCTCTTTGCAAATTTTACGAAAAAAATGCACCATGTGTGGGCAACGCTGCACAAAGTCGTAGCGCGATAGGTTAAGAAAATTAATTTTCCGGTCGATTAAAAGAGCCTACCGTCTCCTTGTTTCAACCGGTATTGGTACGAGTTTTAGTGCCAGTATTAGCCGCACGAACTTCGCCAATGTTGGCTAGTATTGGTACAGTTTTTCTAGCCAACATTGGGGGCTACACCACTTTCCGCAATCTTGCCCTATATGGTTGCCCTCTCCTAGCCTATATTGGCAGCATGGACGTCTTAAGGCTGCGGTCCCACGGCAGCCATCTTGAACAAGGCGTTAGTTCAACCAATAGATGGCGACACGCACCCGTGGGGTGGCCGAAACATTGGTTCACAGTGGTATGGTTCGAGCACCATCACGTCCCCCTCGTGACCTCGCTCGCGCCGCTGCCAGCTGTGCTCAGCTAGCTCAAGTAGCGTGGCCCAGCAAACGGATGTATGCGAGAATGTCAGGCTCGGTATAAATTGTTCTCTGATATAGGGACATGCGGTTCGGCGGTTGTAACGGGCTTTCGCAATAAATCTCACCAAGAAGGAATCAAATGTTGATTGACGTGTCAATATTCTGTCAATGAAAATTTCTTCTGCAGGAATGCACGCTCAGTAGACTCAATCTTCCAAAACACCAGTGGAAGCGGACGTCAAGTAAACTGCTTCGCGATTTACGGTACTTACCTCACCATTTTACTGACGACTAAAATAACGTCACGAAATATTGTGTTTCACGGGGTCCGGAAGATGTTGTAAAGGTTGTTACATTATAGTTCCCAAAAACTTTCTGGAAAGACTCGAAGTCTTCCTGGAGTCCAACGCCATCATGAACAGAAACTGAAAACGATCCACTATTCAGTCGGTGGGTGGCGAAACGTATCCGCATCTGCGGAGTCATGGTCGATGCGTACTCTAAGTGGCTGGAAGTTTATACGATGCCTGCCACGACGTCCAAACACGTCATTGACGTTCTACGGTCTCTTTTACCTACTTTTGCCCTACCGAAAATACTTTTCTCTGATAACGCGCCAAATCTTGCTTCAAATAAAATAAACAAGTTTTTGTAGAAACAAAAACCGGCATCAGGCATCACATTAGTGCACCATACCATCCTGCAACTAACGGGCAAGCAGAACAGGTGTGTGCGAAACGGAAAAATGCCATTTTGAAGCTTACGGAAAAAGCAGTTCAGTGAAGAATCGCCAGGTTCTTGTTCCAGCAGCACGCCGACGGTCTCATATTACACGGTAAAAACACCCGCCGAAGCAATATTCGGCGGACGAAGAGCCACACCCCTCGAACTCGTGATACTATGGCCTACGAACGAAGATCGAGAGATTCCCAGAGGGAGTTATGGCAGTTTATTCGGTTGTACAACTCGTCTACGTGAGGAATTTCAGTGAAATTCGGGCCTTCCATGTAAAACTTGAGTAGAAAAGGCTCTATGTTGGTTGAGCAGAAGGTGTCATCCCTCTGAATACGTTGGATATCAATGCCCTTGAGTGTAAATATAACTAAATCACAAAACTCTCTTTGTGTATTGTGTAACTGCCCTTGTATTTGATAGTAGAAGCTATGGTGGGACCTTTCACACCAGGCTCCTATTTCTTATTTTGCGCCTCATACTCCTTTGCGGTTTAAGTATGCTTCAAGAATCTTTTGGAACGGGGACACTTTACGTCAACGAGGCCATTTGTTCCAAGTAGTCAATCAGGAAACGCTGCTAGAAATCAGTCCCTCCTATTAACGAATAAACCGCACTTCTGCACAGTGCACTTTTCCTGTTCCACGTACAGTTGTAAAGCAGCATCCTCATTGATTTTACCATATTCTGTTGCGGGTGAAGAAAGTCTTTGGGTACACGATACTTGAAACAAGTCTGGCACTGCACGTTGTGGTTCGACACCCACTAAAATCGTCGTCCTTATAGAGCCTCATCATTTAATCATTACCGCGTCACCTCATATTGCTCTTCATCAACAGTAAGTACAATAGGCTGCCGCCATATTACAGTCCAAGAATTGAAAAATTGAGTCGTTCAGTCCTTAAACAAATTTATTATTTATATAATGTTATTACGTTACATTACCTCGAGACGATCGACGTCCATCGTCGATCTTCAAATACTTATACCTGCATATAAATTAGACGCACAAAGGGGGGGGGGGGGGGGGGGAGGGGGGGGGAGTCGGTGGCCGAGTGCATGGTCTAGCGCACACCAGCTCGGAGCCCACCCCGCCTTTGCCCGTTTCGATCTGGATGAGAGCTGAGACACCAGACGCCCACTAAGGCAGACTAACTTCCGGCTGTATAAACATACACACAACAATTTTCAATTAGACGCATAATAACAAAGAACACAGCGTGCCGCCTCTTTTCTTTGGATGCGTTTTTTAAACCAGCGAAAGCTCGCGCGTTCTCTCTTTTGACACGGGTAGAACGGTCGCACATAAAACTTGCGTTTCTCCTACCCGGCCGCTTCCTCCTCTCATTATGTGTAGTTGGTTATAACTAAATAAGCTATAATAATGGTGTATTATTCGTATTTAATTTCAGTTTCAATCAGGGAAAAGCAGTTTCGCGGGAACTAGAGCCAATAAATGAGCGGCGCTTAGAGTATCGGCACTCTCTTTCCCCGACAGTGTTGTGAACACCACCATTTTGGTGCTTGTGCAGAGCAGACGCAACTGCCGATCGTCATGATTCAAAAGTGCGACATCCTCAGCATTAGATTCGGTGTTAAAAAGCTCATGTAATGTTGCTTTGCTTTGTCGCAAACTGTTTAAATTGGAGGACGGAAAAGCGTTTCTTGTGATTTCAGATAAAGCTTCAAATAACTGGCAACCATGATTTTAAGCCACAATATGGCCAAGTGTCGCTACTCTAAAGCGTAGCTTATTTAAAGACATTATTCATGCTCTTGTTCAAGAGGCTTGTAATACCTGGAGGGGCCATGACGTAAGCGCCGTGGATTCCACAAGCCACTACCTTTTGACACCTGCCTCTTCCTCATTGTTCCCGCTTGTGCCAGTAAATTAGCTACGGTTCAGAGTAACGACACTTGTCCATATTGTGGCTTAAAATCATGGTTCCCAGTTATCTGAAGCTTTATCTAAAATCACAGGAAACGCTTTTCCGCCTCCCACAAATGTTTAAACAACCCGCGACAGAGCATTGCAATATTGCATCAGCTTCCTAGCACCGCATCTAATGCTGAGGAAGTCGTACGTTTGGATCATGACGATCTGCCGTTGCGTTTGCACTGAACAAGACCCAAAATGGCGGCGCCTAAAACAATTTTGGGGAACGCAGTGCCGATGCTTTCAAGCTCATTTAGTGACTCTAGGCATGAAGTGAACTCGGGTGTATTCTTTTCCTCTTCGTCTTTATTGTTTATTGATTTCAATCATATCGAATAATAAACACATTATATCACGCTACGCTTGTGTAATTATTTGTCTTAGATTTATTAACCTGACTCAGTACTTAAACCATTTATTTATCGATAGTAAATCTTCCAATACATTTTTTTTCATGTGAAGGTAAAAAGACACGGAGATTGATGATGATACAGACGCCAGCGCCGCCCTCGGAAATTTTTTGAACATTAGAAATCAGCAGTTTGTCTGCCATCCGCCAGGTAGCGCAACAAAACACCCAAACAGTTTTTAATTGTTTTTAAAATTATTTAAGCTCTAAACCTATTAAAAAACCAAAGCAATATCATTGTGAAAATTTAATACATTGCAATGTATATCTATTTCAAACTATAAATGTTATTAGATGCCAATAAATCTGTTCGATGTCCAAAAAAGATATGCGTGAAAACAGGTAAGTTTGAAACGGTCCTGAAACGGTAAGTTTGAAACGGTCCTTTGAAAATGAAAAAAAGCCATCGTCCACCTCTTGGGTAACCATTGTAGCTCTAAATGTTATAAAAGATTTTATCCTAGTTTAATTATTTCCTCAGAGGCATTTGAAGTACCATGACTCGAAGCACCAAAAAGTGCTATGTTTGATATAAAATATCTAAACAAAAAACTTTTACACAACATTAAATTTTTTTCTGCATATTACCAATAATAAGGACTACATCTGTACCTAATTTCATTGTCCTAGCCTTTTTCATTAAAAACATATTTGTGCTGAAACATGTCAATTTTAGGGCAATATTTGGAGGGGTGAAAAAAACAAGGTAGTGCCAACACCAAAAAAGTGTATCGTTACATTCTGCTCCGACATCCTCTTAACAAAACTGCTATATTGGAACCGTGTTATCTTTAATGGACCGTTCATAAAACATGAACTAGCGGAGCAAGTGAGGGTCCGCGACACCATATTCGCAACGCTACAAATGCGCATGAACAGTAAAAACCAACACATACATAATATCAAAAGAAAGAGGATTGCATTGCCTTTCGAATGACATCAATCCCACAAAACAGTGTTTAAAAGGAGATGAGTAAAGACCTGCCAAAAAGTACCTGAACTGCCACATTCAGTGGGACCGTGGCCTTAATATTGTCCTATAGACCGTTATATCGTGAAAGGGGCCATTTTGAATACTGTGGCGCCATCTAGCCAGCGTCAGTGTCCCCGGCCATGATGGGTTGTTAAAAATGTTCGGGAAAATGCCCTTCGGGGCGCCACTCCCGCGTTGGCTGTACTAGTTGAGTCATCCAAAGTGCTGCGTATCCGACTTATGGCGCGTCTTGCGTTCTTATGTGCCAAGGGTGGTGATTTTCAACTAACTAGAAACTTCTTATGTCCTGCATTAAAGCCTCCGCCAGTGCTGCGATGCTGAGAAGAGCGTCACTGCACGCGGCACCGAAAGCATCGCAGATAAAAATCGGAGGAGAGTCCTTGAAATATTCTTTCAGATAATATTGACTGAATTTTCCTTTAAGTTTTTTGTCTTATTAGATGCAGTATACCCAGAATATATTTGACGTTTCGTGTCGTCCACAACAATGGAAAAAGAAGTGAGCAACATACTATATATGTGTAGGTTTAAAAAGAGTTATATAGGCAAAGACAGAGGACGGGACAACACATCTTTCAACTTTCAACTTTTGTTGAAAGTTGACAGGAGACGGGACGGGTGGTTCCCGTTTCAACCTTCCCGTTTGTACCTTCCCGTTTCATCTTTTCTCATTTCGCCCTTTCCCGAAACAACCTTCCCGTTTCGACCCGTGTCACCTCGCACTGTCGACGGTGCGTTCGTTAAAAGTTCAGTCAGTTCAAGTGTACCATATCTGTCTTCCTTTGTGACCTCATTTCACCCTCTCCCAAAACGACCTTGAAGATTTAATCACCAGCAGTCACTTTTTGCACGCTGTTCTGGTGTTCGTGTGCCGGCGGTGCTGTAAACGGGTAGCAGTTGCCGCTGTCACCGCCGCAGGATGTCTTCGTTTGTCATCTTACAAACCCAGAAAAAGAAGCAGTGTTTACACTTGGATGGATTTAAGTACCACAAGAAACGTTCGAATGCGAACGGAACTGTTGCGTGGCGGTATGCCAACCATGGTTCATCCTGCTGCCCCGCATCAATCTTGACGGAAGGAGATCATGTCAAGAACACCCTTTGTGAGTAGAAAGTTTATCTAAATATGAAGGTTAACGTGAATTTGAAGTGCGAAATTAACATTTCATTGTTTTTAGGAGACCACAATCACCCTCCCGATGAAACAGCCGTTGTCAAAGACCGGATCAGAATGGAACTAAAAGAAAAAGTGGCCTCTAATCCCCACGTCGCAGCTCCGACGCTCTACAACCAAGAACTTCTTCGCGCATCTCAAGCTGTAAGTGTATTTTGTGAAAGTGCGATCATAAAGGTTTTTTTTTTTTTTTTAGCTGGACTATATTAAAAAAAAAGTAAACGTGAGATGTAGTAATTTGAGTCCTGGGGCAGTGATAATGGCCTTGGTGGCCACTAGAAAAATGCGAAATTAGGTCATTAGCTAGCTAATTCACTAAAACGTTTTAATTATTTTGCACTGGAGGGCGCGTAATGCATTTGGATAATTGAAGCTCGTCCTCAATATGGTCTATACACTCCGTGCGGGAACTATAGGGGGCGCTTTGAAAAATGCGCGCAGCGCCGCTAGCGGAGGAGCTGGCGTTCGACTGCGAGGCGCGTTCAGCAGCCTGCGGCGCCTTTTCGCATGCCAAGCTGTAGCGGCGGAAGCGCGCACGGACGAAACTTTTGCTTTTTGAGCCGACAAGTTGAGGGTGACGTTGCATGAGTGCTGGGGCAGAAGGGCATTTAGCTGTTCTCCACTTCTTATATATTGAGTTTGAGTCGTTATTAGGGGTAAAAAGGAGTTGGAGCAATTTTCCAAAAAACAAGACGGCCGCCACCATAACTGCTCTGAGTGGGAAATTTATTTCGCTCGTCGCTGTAAACCTAGGACTGCTGGAACGATGATATTTGGAGGCGAGTGAGATGTTCACTAAGTTTGTGCACGAAGAGTGCTAAGTTTCGTTAAAACAGCAGGTGTGAAAGTTATGTTTCTAACGAATAAAGAAATAAAGCTGTACGGGGTATCCAATATTGGACCCAAAAATGTTGTGTTATAACCGGGCTCTGCGAAGTGCAGATTTGGACTCACAGATGCTCGTACTTGACAGTAACATGACACAGCACTTATTATACAAAAAAAAAAAAAAGGTGGCATAGGGAAACCAGGTGAAAATTTGGTTTGGGCGGCGTAACTCAATGGAACCGGTTTTGACCATGAAAAGGCTGTCAAGAGAATACCACTGGTCGGGGGAGCTGGAGACTTTAGGGGTAGGAAGGGGCTAGTGCACAGTACTTCCAATTGAAACAACTTTACGAAAGGTGGTTCCAAAGCCGAGGAAACAAAGTTGTCGGCCAACACACGGTTTGGCCGCCAAGGGCTTCTGCAGTCAGCTGTTGTGTAATAACCTGTTGTGCGAGGTGCTAATTTTCGGCGCACAGGTACTTTGACATGACCGTCACTTGGCACAACACTTATTATAACAAAAAAGAGTTGGCATAGCGAAACCAGGTGGAAATTTAGTTTGGGCGGCGTAACTTAATGGGAACTGGCTTTGACCGTCAAAGGCTGTCAGATAATACCACTCATCGTGGGAGATGCACAATTTACAGGTAGGAAGGGACCAGTGGACGGTACTTCCAGTTCGAACCACTTTGCGATTGGTGGCTCTAAAGCCGAGAAAAAAAAATTGTTGTCTACAGAACTCGGGGTGTCAGCGTTTCCATATCCAAAAGGAGGCTGATCAAGAAAGAAAGCACACCACATAAACCTCCATACTCAAACGTCGATTCTCCAGTGATTCCGAGTTTCATTGTTGTTTTCTTTAGATTTATATATATTTGTCACTTTTTACCGTTCGAATCTTTCTTCATGAAGTACAGATTGCGTGCCATACTTGTCCGGAAATATGATCGACACGTACGATGGGGACGAAACTTCTTTGGAGGGCATTCCTCCAACGAAATTGGCACTGCATACCCGCGAGTATGGGATGGCATTTCAGTTCGTCCCATCGGCGCTGACACATGTAGGTGTTACTGGTACGGAAACAAACGCAGAGCGCAAAGCGGCAGTGTAGAATATGTCAGCCTTGCCGACACAGCGGCAGACATGATCGGGAGCCCAAATTTCTCGCGTCGTACGGCACGGCTCCATCGTTGTCGCTGTCCACAAAACATCGGCGAGGTGAAAAACTGTGAAACTTTGTCTGCACGAAATACGACGCATAACTATTGAAGCACTTAATGACGCACCACAGGCAGCACTTCAGGCTGTGAACCCAGCGCAACCGCACCACTCCGACTTCAAAGCGTACCAACGTACGCGGCGTGGTTTCGGTTTCGTTTTCTCTGGGGTTCTCACTGCCTACCTTCGGTACCTGCCGCGCGGCGGCGCGCCAGAACGAAGGGCGAGGGTAAGACGGGCCGGGGAGGAGGAAGCAGACGGAACGCTAGAGAAGGAAGTTTCCGCCTCTCTTCTCCAGCGTTCCGTCCGCTTCCTCCTCTCCGGCCCGTCTTACCCTCGCCCTTCGTTCTTAGGTTGCAACGAACTATAGATGTGAAGTACCATTCTGAATTAAAATTCACAGTGGGCGCTATGGGGCAAGATATGTCAGCCTTGTTCAAGGGTAAACTTTCTCGCCCCGTAATGCCCACTAATACGTTTTTAATCAAAATTTCACGGTGCAGCTAAGCCACATTGAGGTCGAGATTCAATCTTTTATGTACCCTATGCCCCTAGCCCTAAGATGCTAAAGTTACCTACACCTTTTTAGTTAAGTAACTACCTAATTCCACCATTGCGCCTTAGTTCAAGCGGCCACAATGGCCGCCAACTTGGCCCAAGGGCTCAAACTACCCTATCTCACCTTCCGTTTCTTTGAAAATTTGGTGCAGCTAAAAGGAAAAGAAAAGGGGACTGTATGTTTTCATCTGTAATCAAGTTTGTTGGCTAAAGCCGGAACTGTATTTATTTTTAGAGCGCGGCCGATGTTGTAGCTGAAATCCCAACTTTCGCAAGCCTGAAGAACGCCATGTACAGAGAGCGACGCTGTCATCAGCCGGAACTTCCTGCAACTGCGGACGACATTCAGCTGAGCCCGTTGTACCAACAGACAGAAGGCGGCCATCCCTTCCTTGTAATCGATGACACTAGTGTTGGTGGTTCTCGTATCTTAGCCTTTGCATCACGGGAGGGTTTGCTGCGCTTGTCATCCGCGAAGATGCTCTTTGTTGATGGTACATTTTTTGTTGTGCCTCAGATTTTTGATCAACTCCTGACCATTCATGTCATGTCGGATGGCAAACACTCACCCGCAGTGTACTTTCTGTTGTCTGGTAAATCTCGTGAGACGTATGTTCGAGCATTTCAAAACTTGAGGAATGTATTCGCTGGTGCGGGCACTTTTCTAACAGACTTCAAGCAGGCGCTCATCGCAGGCTTGTTGACTTTATTCCCAACCGCAATCCATCGTGGGTGCCATTTCCATTTCACAAAAAGAGTGTGGGCTGCAGTACAAAGAGCCGGCCTCCAAACTGCGTACGGGCAGGATGACACTATTAGGTCCCTTATTAGAAAGATGGTGGCGCTGTCGTTCGTTCCAGTTTCTGACGTCCAGCGTGCATGGCTGTTTTTGCGACAAGAAGGCACATCCCTCGGTGTCTCAGGCGTCATCACTGTGCTTGACTATTTTGATGGCACCTGGATGAATGGTCATTTTTCGATTCAGAAATGGAATCACCACGGAAACCGAGGGCCACGGACAAACAACCACATGGAGTCCTGGCACCGTAAAATAAACGCGGTGTCAGGGAGGGCCCACCCGAACATTTACAGTTTTATCAATTTAATTAAACGGGATGAGGCTTTGACTAGGATATCCTTGCAGCAGGTTGCGAATGGTGGTGCTGTGCGGGCCAGGGGGCACAAGTGGGTCAGCAAGGACCGCAAACTTTCTGAGATCGAGTGTCGCCTTTCTAATGGCACGATCTCCATCTTTGAGTTTCTCAACAAAGCGAAGGCATTTTCCGGTCTGTGATGTTTTTCTGTGTGCGCGAGTGTTCAATGTTTAAAAGTGTAAAAGCAAATAAAGTCGGGATCTTATGCCTGTCCCCCTGTCTGATTTCTCGCTCTGCAAAATATCACGATAAAAAATATAAGGTTTTAGGCAGGGTGTCGAACCGGAACCGAACCGAACCGAAAACCGGAACCGAACCGGTATTTTTTTCCGGAACTGAACCCGAACCCGAACCGTTATACTGTTATCGCGATGAACCCGAACCGGAACTGAACCGGAAAAAAAAAATAACGGCTACCGGCTCATGTCAAAACGGTTCGGCCACGCGGTGTTGACAATGAATGTGCTATCAATGCCATTTGTTTTTTAAGTGCCGTCAACTGACGGCCACTCTTCTATTTTAATATTTATCCTATTACGTCCTTCTGGCGTTGCGTTCGGTAAAGTGTTTTTCATATTCCGTATCTTGTTTAATGAAAACTTCTTTAAGCGTCTAATTTGAGTTACTGAAGGCTAGTTCAAATAAAGAAAGCTGTACTTTTCTCCCCACTGTTCCTTCAATTGCTTACACGCCGAGGTGGCGGGATAGTTAGCGAGTTCTACTTGTAAGTGGGTTTGTAAGGAGGTCGCGGATTTTACAGCTACTGCGTCGGACCCAATTAGGTGAAGTCCGAATGCGTAAACGTCGGTGAGGTAACCATGGAGTGCACATAAAGAAACCATTCCTGGTAGAAATCCCTGAGCCTTACACTACGATGTATCCAGTTTCGTATGTGCTGATTTCAGATGTTTTATTTGTAATTTATTTTGATGTTGCAACTTGTCATTTATAATTTCCGAACCGGTTCAGCGCCCCGAACCGGTTCGCGAACCGGTTCGCGGATCGAATTAATCGAACCGGAACTGAACCGGAACAAAATAAATTTACCTGAACCTGAACCGTAACCGAACCCGTATTTTTTTCGGTTCGACGCACTGGTTTTAGGATAAAGTACGCAAGCGCTCTGGGTAACCTGAAAATAGCGTCGCGACGGCGACGCTAATTTTAGCTTACCCAAAGTGATTGTGTACGTAAGACTTCATTATTGTGCATAGCGTGAAAATGTTACCGCGAACAAGCGATCGGCGGCGTTGCTGTTTATCTCATAGAATTAAAAAAGCTTCCATAAACACTATTGCTCTCTTTGGAAGTGCTTATCTGAGCCACTACCCTAAGCCCTAAGATTTGGTACCTGCTAATATCCTTCCGAAGTAAAATTCTAAAAGAATCGACAAGGTCGTTTTTGTAGCAACGGTGTCGCCGAGTGTACTTAGACCATTTCGCGGTTGCAAGTTATGGGGATCATCTTGAAATAAAAAAAAGTGGTTGAAGTAAGAATAATATATTACATCGAAGCTTACCTGAAAGATGCATATTTTAAAAACACATCGGCATCCAGAAATATTTCAGAACATGTATTCTTAAGCCGAAATGGTGCGCTGACCAGGATTTGAACGATTAGCCTTTCGCGAAGAGGTTGGCATGCGGAGGGTTTTATAGAAATGGCTTGAAAATGGACGGGTTCAAACGCAAAGGGTCTTTAGGGTATCAGTTGAAACAGGACGGGTTCAAGTGAGAGGGGCGTTTCGGGAATGGGACGAAACAGGACGGGTCCAAATAAGAAGGGCGTTTCGGGAATGGGACGAAACGGGAAGGTCGATTCCGGAATGGGTCGAAGTGGGACGGGTTTAAACGGTAATGGGTTGTTTCGGGCTACACCCGACGGGACAACACATCGTTCAACTTTAAACTTTTGTTGAAGGTTGAAGGATCTGTTGTCCCGTCCCCTGTCTTTACGTATATAAATAACTCTTTCTAAACCTACATCATTACCAACGCGCTCACTAACAAGTATAACCTCTATAGTTGAACGGTTTTAAAGCTAAAACAAAGAAGGTATAAAACACAGAGGTCGGACAAGTGTGTTGTTTTGTCCGCCCTTCAAGTTTTATTCTTTCTTGTATTTAATGCCAACAATGGAGTTTGATTCGCCTCAAATGACATCATGATTACTCTTGTAAAATTTTGATCGAGAGATTTCTGCAGTTGAGCAAGGCTGAAAGGTGGATCACATGCACAGTATCAAAAACGCTGACATTGAAGAGAAATTTCAGAAGTGATATGAGAGGTCCTTTGGCTGTGCACGGCGCTTATTCAGGGTGACTCCGAGTTCCACTCACAACTGTGTAACCATGAAATTGGCCGAAATTACCGTTCACCAGGAGCGGAAGGAGCAGCGTTCCCATGATTCCCCGAGTGCGGGCTGGGGCGTTTTGTGGATTTAGAAAATGGTATATACCGACATTAACGGCAATGGCTGTAATAGTCCAAACTAATTAAAGGGGCGATGCAACAATTTTTGTTCTTTGCGCAAATACCGCTTAGAACGGATCCCTGACGTTAATGACCTATGAAACAAGCGTTCGTTTTTTTTACCCCACGCAATAGGAGTCCCAGAAAAAAAGTAAAGAAAAACGAGCAGCGTTCACCCCCTCAACTCGCAGCGAGAACAAGCGGCCACGTGACCTGGAGCCGATTATATGCCGCCAATGTTGACCATAGCCGCGCGCTGGGGTTGGCAAAGCACAGGACACGTGCTGACTTCCAGACATTGTTATTACTCGGCTACTGTCGTCGTTGCAGCGACGGGACACGAGCTAGTCATTATCACGAGCCTAAATCGAGTGCTCACGCAGTGCTCGGGTCCAATCTATGAACCACATTCAAATATCGTCATTGGGGTGTACTGCGATCCCCACGTTACGTCATCAAATTTAGCAAAGGAGAGATTGAATGAAAATGATCGCTTTTGTCCTTGAAATTACACCGTAACAAGGAAGTTTCTTGGCCAGAGGCGTTGGGTGCGAGTATCCTTGAGTCCCACTAGTGCCAGTAAGTTCGTGTGAAGTGAAAAACATTCCAGTTGAATATCGTTGCACCGCCCCTTTAAAAGGATTTGCGAAAATTTAAATATTTTTAAGACATTAAGGGCGGCGGTCCCACGGCGGCCATCTTGAACAAGCCATTAGTTCCACCACGATACTCCGTTTCACCTGATGTTGTACCGCACAGAAGGCTAGAACCGCGAGCTCATAACGTTGGGAGCTGCTCTTAACGTACGGGAGCTTGTGCCGTCGAGACATGCCCTAGAACAAGGAGCTCGCGTTTGTAGCCTTTGCTGCGGTACATCATAATGTGAAACAGAGTATAGATGGCGGCACTCATCCGTGGGGCCTAAAGCCCCTTGATAAAGGCCTTTTTTACAAGTACCGCCAACCATTGTTGTGGAAACGCGCGAGACACGTGCCGCGAGCGCGTGCTCCGCCGCCAATCGCTTCCAAGGGCCGCTCATTCAGTGCTGCACCGCCATTTGCTTCCATGGGCCGCTCGAGACATGGGCTTCGTGCGCTCGCGCATTTGACGCTACTTGTATGACACGAATAATAATAATAATTGGGTTGTGTGTGTGTTTATACAGCCTAGAACTTAGTCTGCCTCACAGGGGCGACGAGTCTCCCAGCTGCAGATGAGAAATTTAGCCAGTGCGGTGCAGCCGCTAGCCTGGGGTCTTTAACGTGCATCACGCAGTAGTGATACACGACCGCACGCCGGTACGATGCTCATCCAGATCGAAACGGGCAGGGGTGGGGCTCGAACCCAGGATCACCGAGTTCTGCAGCGCAAACTTTCGCTCCACGTGCTCCGAGCTGGTGTGCGCTAGACCACTCGGCCACCGATCTTCTTTTTTTTTTTCTTTATTGCCGGGTTTTTTTACATTGTCAAATAGGCAGGCATATCGCTCAAACCATAGGAAGCAGGGCAAGGCTAAACTAAACCAGTCCGAAGTGACTGGCGTCGGAGACTAAAATTGTTTCATGGACAAAAGTGCCTCAATGCGCGGAAGCCACCTCGCACTTCTGTGCTCTGTTGACTTCAACTAACAAAGATATACTTTCACGAAAATATTCCCGCGCCTCCCGTACATTATTGTCAGCGTTGTGTAGAGCCATTCGAATATTCGTCGACGAACTCTAGCATAGTAGCTAAAATTTCTTCGTACCATCTGAACCAAATAAATTGGTCTTCAAGTACAACATTACTACAGTGTTCTAGAGGGGGTTGTAGTGGCAAGAGCGGCGGCCGCTTTGTGAAGATTTTGCGCGTAGACGACACCATGGCGTTGCTGTTCTGTGCCCTACGAGCCCGCCCCCGTCAGCCCCATCATCAGCGCTGTTAGGCGCTCACTACTGTGGTTTGACTGGAGCTTTTCGCGGTGCGAAACAACTGCTAATGTTGTTCTGTATACTGTGTTTCACCTTATGATGTACCGCAGGAAAGGCTACAAGCGCAAGCTCTTTGCTCTGGGGCACATCTCGCCGGCACACACTCGTGAATTGAGAGCAGCTGCCAACGCTATGAGCTCGCGCTTCTAGCCTTCGCTCCGGTACAACATAAGGTGAAACGAAGTATAGTAAATTGTAGTTCTGCCTTTGGACTAATGCCTCTAGAGTGTGTGCTATCCTCTACTTGAAATATTCCCGTGTTTTGAGGGAAATTATTTAATTAATACCGACTCTCCCCCCCCCCCCCCCCCCCCCCCCAGCACTGACACATCGTTCAGCAACGCTAACACTTGGGCTGCAGGCTTAATAGGAGGTATTCATTGGACGCCATATTTGAGGGCGATGTTTAGAGCGCATGCTCAGAACGAGCTCACAATAATAGCCTGCTACGACTGGCAACCTTGATGGTGCTAAATTCATGCTCCAAGAGGACTGCGGAAGCTGGCAGTCAGCACGCGCTCAGCAGCAGCGCACACGGATATGGCCGCCAGTGAATACTCCCTATTGGCGACGTGCGCTATCGAAAGCGTCGCTGTGGTCGACCTTCCACGATTGGCCGAATGCTGACTATGACGTCAGCAAAGGATTTCTCATCGACGGAAATAAGAGGAATGGAAGAACTTCAATTTCGACGGTGTTGTTAGTGTTGTTTTAAGAGCGCAATGATTTCAAGCTTCCACCATGCTTCTTACAAATACCATCGAACTTGTTGTTCGCAAGGTAATGACGTCACGAAAGGTAACCACAGGAGGGCGCCACTAAAACATATCGCCGCTAATAGCTGCGGAAGAAGTTCTACGGTGCTACATTTCGGAGAAGCGTACCGCGTCACCCTCGTCGTCTTCTTCGTTCATCGCACACGTGCCACTGATTTTCCTAAGGCACAGAACTCCAGCGCCACTCGCGGTATCTACATCGACCGTCTTCACGCGCTTCATTGTAAGCGGGCGCCGCTCTTGCCACTACACCCTCTAGAACACTGTAACGTTACTATATTTTGAATTAAAATACCATGCTAGATCGATAACAACCAGCGGAAAAGGAGAATAAACAATATGACTGGCTTGTTTCACCGATAGATGGCGCATCTTTCTGCCCAATCAAAAATAATTATTGTTGTTCTATATCCAGCCGTTTATTACAGTACCTAGGTACTTTTCCCTTCCTAGGCACCGTGGTTTACCAAACTGGGTTTACCATCGCTTCGAGAAAACCGGGCACAAACTTGTCGCATGTGAAGCCAACCATCTACTCCGCAGGAGACGCGTTGATGATGCACCGACCGTACCGACAGCAAGGTATTTAAACGTCCTTGACAAGCAGTCTAGAGCTCGATGCCAGCTCGAGGTTTTCAGCGAAATATTATTTTTTCTTCTTCTTTTCTTTTATCAGTCGTCTGCACACGAGTCGACGCCAACCATTTCTCTTCACTCGAAATGGCGCAGCTAACGGTTTATGACCAGGTCCCGCAGCAGCGCATCCGGTTCTAAGCCGTCGAAAGAAGCTTAAAAACCGGTCGTGTCTCAGTCGGTCCTACTCGGTTGCAAGTGTGTGAACGGGCCTTTAGAGATTGAACCAGTCAATGAATACAAGTATCTAGGAGTATGGGTTAACGAGGGTATAGAATACCTCCATGAACATGCAACATCTATAAATGGCAAGGGCTACAGAAGCGCACCGGTAATAAAATATATACCACTCTGAAAACACCGAACTATGGTGTACAGGGCAATATGGGAGGGTTTTATGAGAAGCAGGCGTGAACGCTAAATAGGCATTGGAAACGTAGAGATGGTTTAAGAAGGACATACTAAGGAGGCCCATCTTCAACAATTCTCTTGGGAGCTCCTTGTTGTTCGAGGAGCGGACGGGAGTGTCGCGGACTTTGACGTATAGATCTAGATATCAGGAAGTAGATACGGTGTGTGGAGGTGGTGGAGAGGAGGAGGAGATGGCTGAGTACTTGATAATTTACTGTAAGGGGCTTCATCCTGTAGCAGCTAAGGAGGCGACTAATTAAACAAACGCACAGGGATTTAGACATCGTGAGGGAAAAATAGACATTGTGAAGATGGAGATAACCAAGATGAGATCATCTGACGTGGGCATAGGTCGAGGGAAGAATAATTATCACCCGGTTGCATAGAGGCGCCTCCGTCATAGGGTCCGTGTATAGCTTTTTAAGTATAAATCTCGACATTTCACTCCATGTTAAATAAATGTTAGGAAAAAAAGGAAAGAAAAGGGAACACTGGCCAGGTGGCGCAAGGCGCCGCCCGATTCAAAGGGTTCAGCCGCATTCACCCATCCATTCATTCACGCGTCTCACGGTAACCCCAAAGTTCCCCCTCCCTTTTCTTTTAACTGCCGCCAAAGCAGACGACCAAGCTTTCGCCGCGTTCTGGTTTCAAACACCACAAACGCCGCCTGACCGTGCTTGCTTTAGTTTCGGCATTTAGTTTCGCCGACACTTTTTCGAATCAAGGTGGTCACATCCGTAATGGCGCATTCACACTGGAAGCGGATCCGCGTTCGCGAAGCGGTCGCGGATGCGGTTCGCGAGCGACCCCGTTCAGACACACCGGGAGGCGGTTGGCGGTTTCTCGGCGATCACGCGTGATCTTTTGAGACTTGCCTTTGGCAACCCTGTTTTACAATCCAAAATCCACTTTAATTCAAGATCCAAAGCCAAAGTTTTGCTATTTTGGCACTCGGAATATTTTTCTCCGGGATGTTCGCGCGCATCACGAGTTCAGGCAGCGAAAAATAAAAAGCAGGGACCCGCCAAACTCGCCTGTGATTCCCTCGACTTCGCCCACAAGCAGAGCCCAGCTAGGCGCGCCTTGCTGACTCAGAACACGATGCCCCCGACCTTTTCTTCGAAGTAGACCCTTCCCGCATGAATAGCTGACCTTGTTTTCGGGATAGAGGCAGTTTCCCCCCCTCGTTGTGTTTCGCTCTTATCATTTTCGAAGTTGTGAGCGGTGGGGTGGACCGTGGTGCGTGGGAATGTGTTCGGTGCTAGCCGGTCGGGGCTTCGTTGGTGGCGGACTCTCCTCTCGTCACTCGCTCGTCGATCGAGTCTACTGTTTGTTTGACATTAAGCTCAAATAAACACCGTATGGATTACTTCTGCGTTGTCTGGTACGTACACTTTATTCCTTGAGTAGGTTCCCTTCATTTATTTTATTAGTAGTAAACGTTAAAGGTCGAGCTAGCACAGGTATCCTGCCCCCTCCGCGGTAGTGCGTTGGCTACGCAATCAAGCTCACGACGTCTCTATCGGCCTTCGTGGTGGTCATGCACGGTGTCGAAAGCTTTCAGTAGTTCACGCGACTATCGTAGTGGGTAGAAAAGTTGACATATTGGTCGATCAGGGGCGGGTTCCGACGTTCTACGGGCAGAGATTAACAAGGCAGCGAGCTTGGGCTGTGGCACCCGGAATAATAAACAAACTCTTACCCGAACCAAATCACCGGTGCGAAGCCCGTTAAAAATACGAGTCAATTCTTTTCGCGGCGGATTCAAGTGACGGACGTGAACATCAAGTTTCTCTGTTGATTTGTCGAAAGCTAAGACTACAGCGCTAGGACTACAGCGCCTTGGACGCCTCACCAGCGACAGGTGCCATCTTGATTTGAAAGTCACTGACGTCACGTCAGCGTCGCGTTGTGATTGGTTGCCGCTTTGCGGTTCGTGAAGGCGGTTGGGAGAAATCGGTCCCGAAGCGGTTGGCAAAAACGCGCACCAACCGCTCGATCCTAGCCGCTTTAAGCGCGATCCAAACCAACGCTTCTTTTTGCGCCTGTAGGTCGTGCGGCTGCGGATGTGACGCATTTCGTGGCGTTTTTGCTGTTTCCGGGCGCGCTTTCTGAGTCAGAACCGTGCGCTTTGGTTTGGACGGGCAAAATTTCGGGCGAGCGCGCACGCGCGCACGAGCGCACAAGCAAAGTGCAACTGCGACAGACTGGCCGGCCAGACGGCGAGAGAAAGAGAGAGAGAGAGATCGCGTTGTCATGTTTGAAGAGAATAAAAGGGGGGGGGGGGGGAGGAGAGGGCAGCCAGACGGCGAGAAACGCGGAGCCGGAACTAGCTTGCCCTCCACCGATTGGCCGGGACTCGGCGTTTTTGTGCGCGTTGAGAAAGAAGTTGAAATCAACCAACTTTTTTATGCGCGCCCGGAAGGAGCGAAGAAGCGGCGCGACGTCACGAAAATACGTCACATCCGCAGCCGCACGACCTACAGGCGCAAAAAGAAGCGTTGGTTTGGATCGCGCTTTACGGTTGAGAACGCGCGGATCCGCTTCGCGAACGGGGATCCGCTTCCAGTGTGAACGCGCCATAAGTGTTCCACGTGTTGTTAAAAACAGATATGGTGCATCTCCTATAATAATAATGTAAATACTACACGGTAGAAAAAAATTGAAAACAAAAAGAAACTTGGCGGCGGTACCTAGGCGCTCGTGCATGTTGTAAGGGGGTGCGCCGTGCTTGGACGTCTCTTGGAGACAAGCTGACAGGCATAGTGTAACTTATATAGGAGGAACTGACCGAGCCCTGTTTAAAGGGATACTGAACCAAAGAATTTAGTGCCCGTAATAAGTGGCGCACGTTCTTTCCACCAGCCAGCAGCCGCCGGTGTGCGCGAGAACACGCAACAAAAGTGACGTCACAGACCTCCATTCGCGGTTGAGAGGACAATAGGGAGTTTTAGTAGATCGTTTTCAAAGGCCCGCTACCGCTACGAGCGCGCGCTTCAGAGCAGGCATCGAAGTGGCAGCGCGAGCTACCGCTACGATTACCATGGCCTGAAAACACGATCTGCTAAAACTCTCTAATGAAATGCATGGGCTTCGGACTAAAGGAGAATAAAGACAGGCTTTTCATCTCCACAAGTGAAAGCTACGTGCTTGTTAGACCAATTCATCGCTTACTTTTTACACCAGGCACCACTGTGTAAATGAAAAACTTGTCTTTTTCTCCTTTGGTCCGAAGCCCATACATTTCACTGTCATCTCAACTACAAATGGAGGTCTGTGACGTCATTTTTGTTGCCTGTGCTCGCGCACACCGGCGGCTGCTGGCTCATGGAAAGAACGTGCGCCACTTATTATGGACACCAAATTCCTTGGTTCAGTAACCCTTTAAAGCCCCTTCATGTTTCAAAAGTAGCGCAGGGTGCGTCGTTGCACGAGGCACGTGCAACGTGCAGCTCTAGGGAAGATGATAGCGGCACGGCGCAGCGTAGCACTGAGCTTAATTTCAGACGCCATGAATTTCCCAGAAGTGGAGCGCGGCACGTGCCTCGAGCATTTCTACAACAATGAACGGCGCCACTTTTCCCAGGATGGAGGGGCTTTAGCCCTGTTCTCAAGGACGCGACCTCTAACTGCGTCTAACGCTGACATTCACCTCGGCTCCTCATCATTTGTGTGAATGCTTGAATCGGGGAAGCAATCTTGCTGGTTCCGCCGTGTGCTCCGCCAAAAAGAATCCTCCGTGTTGATACCCTTTCATGCTCACATTTGTTCTGGTATTCACTTCATTCATGAAATCGGCCTGTAGGGTAGCTAAACTCGTCGAGCACAACTTTGTGTCCGAAAGTTGCGGAACGCGCTAATTGGACTCTCGCAACGCTGAGTTCAAGCCGAGCGAGATTGACACTGACGTCAAGCGAGCCCTTATTGGACTCTCGCAACGCTGACGTCAAGCCGAGTGCTCAAATTCCAGCGAGAATGTAAAACACAAAGTCGTAGCGAGCTCCATCGAAGCGCGTGCGAGCAACACCGTGGTGCCAGCCGATTGAACGGCTGCACTGATGACGTCTCGCCCGAGTGTCCCTACATCCCTACGCCGCGTTAGAGTCAATGATACGTAGATTGTACCTAGGCGGCCGGTAAATACTCTGAACTTTCTCGTCGCAAGATCGTCGTTTGTGGAGGTTATTGGTGACGAAAAAGTGACGTTAAACAACTTTGGGAAGGAGTTATTTGAGGCCAAAATTTTCGCTTCGGAATCGAGGCGAAGATTGAACTTTGTGATGTTGTGGAGCCGTGCGCGGTGTACGCGGGCGGCTTTATAGAGCTCATCTTCCGCCACTGTCAACAACGCCACCGGGGTCACTTACAGGCGGTTTGTGTAGAGACGTCGGTAATGTCTGAGAGATGAGGGGAAACGGGGGATAACAAAAAAAAGAAAAGCCGAAGAAAGGGAAATAAAAAAAATTGAAGACGTTTACCAATCTTTGTAATGCAAAATTAGAGCTCAACTCTTGAGGAGGAATAAGGGAGGGGACGGAGAGGATTGTATGCCCCTCCTCCTCCCCTCCTCCTCCCATTCAGTTTCTCCGCTAAATTTAGCAGGGAAAAGGACATCACATAACAATCTAGCGGAGAAGTGAATTGGCGTTGAAGTCACGTAGCTGGGAATTGAATCGGTGTTGAGGTCATGTGACGTCAATTTCGCGCTAAATTTAGCGGGCCGGTTACCGGTTACGCCGACGGCGACGCCCACGCCGCGAAACCCGGAAACGGGCACCGAAGAGCTGCGCTCTAAAGAATTAAGGCACAACCCCCCCCACCCACCCCCCTCCCCCCCCCCCCCCCGGGGGGGGGGATGGAGGGGGGTGGGGAGGGGAGGAATTGAACCCAGGGACTCTGGGTTCAATTGGTTCAATCCCCACCCCTGCACGTTTCGATCTGAATGAGCGTCGTACCGGCGCGCGGTCGTGTATCATTATTCGCCTCGAGATCCGATCGGCACGGCTCATGTGGTTAAAAGCATAAGTACGCTTTATTTTACCTGTACTTGAAGCAAAACGAATGCTAGGCTCGTGAGGCCGAAGCCATTGGACGGTTTGGTTTGGAAAGCGTTTAATGCCAAATAAGGGGTGGGGTAAGAGGGAGTGCGCCGGTGACTGCGAGCTCTGGGCGCTGGCATAAGGATCAAGGAGTGAGGCAATTGTATGCGGATGTCCTGTTTGGCCTCCAAAACAAAATCTGTACTTCGTTTTAGTTTCGGTCCAGACGCAGCCGATGCTACAAGCGCGAGCATGTGGCCCAGAACAGTGCTTGCACTGCACGAGCGCGCGTGCTTGGCAGGGATGCTGAAAGTCCGGAGCTCGCGCTTGTAGTTCTGGCTGCGTCTGGACCGAAGCTGAAACGAAGTATAGTAGGCCATCTTGTAAACCCTGAGATGGGGAACGATAAAAAAACGGACGAACACAACAAACGGCTGTTTGTTCGTCCGTTTTTTTATCGTTGTGTTGTGTTCGTTGTGTTCGTCCGTTTTTTTATCGTTCCCCATCTCAGGGTTTACAAGATGACGATTGATTACCAGCTCGCCTGCACTCTCTCACTGCTTACAATTATAGTAGGCTTCGCAACACCCGTGTTTTGTCTTGTTCCTGTCCGGGAGGATGGTCCAACAAGTATTTGGTCCAACCTTCAAGGGCAGCGATGTCTTATGGTCGATGTTTATTCCTTGCTTCCTCGTGTACGGGCAATTCGATCTGCTTCTTCATTTCTTGGGATTCCCGCATGGCCGGGGGCCCATTCAATTCTTGCTTGTACACCTCTATACGCAAGTCGCTAGGCAAGATGCTTGATATGGTGGATAAGTATGCAAGGACTGTTTCTGGTTCTGCACTCCTTGATGACATCCTTGGAATCCCAGAAAATTCGAAGATTCGCTGTTATGCTTTCAGAGTTAATCCACGCAGTTACAAGTGCCAATTGGATAGCATATAGTTCTCCTTGCTTCGTAGAGGACTTGGCTGGGATATCCTGGTGATCATTTCTGTGTAATGTCGGGAATAGACTGCGACCGATTTCCGGGGTATCGGTCCCTCAAAGCTTGCCACGTCTGTGTAGGCAGCAACAGTGTGGTTCGGGTCCCAGCTTTCGACCATCTTGATGTGCGCCTTGGCTTGTCTTGCAACTTGCTCGGCGTCTCCCTTGCGGTGTGAGGGCTTGCTGCTGGTGATCTCCGTCAGGTCTTCCCAAGGAGGAAGACTAGCGGGGATTTCTGGGAGGCGATCAGTAGTTTTTCCAAGAAGTTCCATGATGGCCCTGCCTTGGGTTGTGAGCCTTGCCAATGTCGTACAGATCATTGATGCCGGCCAAAATCCGGAGCTTGCCCGGGGGGGGGGGGGGGGGGGGGGGGGGTAAACTTCGAAAAACCCGTGATCACCGTCTTGCCTCCCAGACAACACCCGACATCCCCAGGACGTCCTCGAAAGGTACAAACGTCCTCAAGGTTTTCAAGACGTCCTCAGGACATCCTGGGAACGTCAGTCGCTGGATCGTCCTAGAAACGTCCTTTCGAGGACTTATTGAGGACGAAGGATACAAAGTTATAATATATACGTCCTCGATTTGATTGCGTTTTTAAACAAATAAATGAATGAAATAGCGGTAGTATACACAGTTCACGTTCACTGCTCAACTAAATTTCACATACAAATTATTACATGTAGTTGCGTAAGTTTAGGACATCTTTTAACTATAATTTTGATCAAACAATTCTTTAATAAAACCAGGACGCACTACAATTATTATTAGTTTTGTATTTGCGCAGTATTTCGAAATTTAGTTCCATTGGCAACATTCAATCTAGGTGGCGCAAGCTACCGCCTTCTACAAGGTGTACCGTTATGGCAATGATCCACCCATCCGAGAGACTCAAGCAAGCTAAGCCAAGCCAATTTTTAAACACCAGAAACCAAATAGCCAATAAACATTAATAAATAAATAATAAATAAATAAATAAATGACAACTAAAAAGAAATATAACTTAAAAAATTAAAAGAAATAATTTTTTTAAGTTTCATTTTTTAATTGTAATTTATTTTCTAAAAATATTTTTTAACTTTATTTTGTTTTAATTTTCTTCGTTTTATTTACATTTAGCCTGTCATTTTTTTTTATTATTTACTTATTAATGTTTATTGGCTATTTGGTTTCTTGTGTTTAAAAGTTTAAAATGTTCTCATTAACGGCGAAGGAGAAGATGATGACGATTTGAGGAAGAAGAAATTATATATCACTGAGTTGTTAGTCAGCGCTGCGAGTCTGTATATCCGCGCTGTTCCATCCAAATTGATGATGGCAGCAATGCAAGGCAGGAGACAAAGGTTAGTGTGTGTCACGATCTTTCTAGAACGTGGACGAAGGGGGCCGAAGCACCCGCCGAGAAGAGACGACACGCAGCCTGGTTGAGGGTGGACGATGACTGACCGGAGCAGCGTGTGCTCAACGGTGTTTATTGGTGAGTTGAACAATGTTGCCCGCCGAGCCAGGCGGCCGCGGACGGGCGGACTGGAGGGGGGCGCCACTAACTTGTTACACTCCTCCCCCCCAGTTTGTTTTTCCTAAAAACAAAAAAAAACTAAATACACGACGCGCACGGCCGACACCAACTCGGCGTCTGGTCGTGCAAAGTCCTGGCTGGTCGACGGCGAAGATCACCCAGGCGAGTAGCGGTCAGTTGGCCTTCGCTGCCGCGTACTCCGCCTGGGCACTGGAGTCGATGGGCCAGGTGGGGCAACGCCGGGCGCTGCCTGTACCGGTCGCGCTCCACCCGGTGGAGCTGCAGGGACCGGATTGGGGAGTGGCACCGGTCCAACTGGTGCCACAGGAGTGGCGACGCTTGTCGCCTCCGGGGTAGATGGCGCTCCGCCGGCCGCTACTGGTGGTGTTGGGCCCCCTGCAGGCTGGTCCTCTGAAGCGACGACCGAGGGTGGAAGCCAGGTCCCGAGGCGAGGCCTGACATGGTCGGCGTGCCGGTGCCAGGTGGTCCCGTCGGGCATGCGGACGAGCAGCGATGAGGCACTCGCTGGTGAAACCACACGCCCGGCAGACCAGGGTGGGCCAGGACGGAAGTTCCTGGCGTACACCGACGCTCCCGGCTCCGGCAAACGCCCGGGACGGCACCCTCGGTCAGCAGCCAGCTTCTGCTTCAGCTGCTTCAGGAGCGCCGAGGACCGGAGGTCTGGGTGCAAGACGTCCAAGGGGGTCTTGACCATCCGGCCCAGCAGAAGCTCGCAGGGGGCACGGCCAGTGACCTCATGGGGTGTGGTCCTGTACTGGAACAGTACCCGGGCCACCTGCGTTCGGAAATCCCCGGGCTGGCTCTTCTTGAGCTTGTCCTTGATGGTCTGGACCACTCGCTCGGCCGCACCATTGGAAGCGGGGTGGTACGGCGGAACCAGCATCCGGCGGATTCCATTCCTCTGCAGCCAGTCCAGGTACTCGGCGCTGGCGAAAGCGGGACCATTATCAGACACGATAATGTCCGGCAATCCCTGCGCCGCAAAGACCTGCCGCAGAGCCGCAATGGTCGCGCTTGCCGAGGGACTGGTGACTGGCAGTGCCTCCACCCACTTGGAGAAGGCGTCCACTACCACCAGGAAGTAGTGGCCCTTGAAGGGTCCCGCGTAGTCCACGTGCAAGCGGGACCACGGCCTATGTGGGAACGGCCAGGGGGTGATCTCCACGTGGCGCGAGGCTCGCTGGTTCTCCTGGCAGACTTGGCAGCCTTGCACCTGGTGCACGATGTCCTGGTCCAGGCCAGGCCACCAAACGTGCGACCGTGCCACCATTTTAGTCTTTTCAATGCCAGGATGCCCCGCGTGCAGCAGCTGCAGCACCTTGGCCCGCAGACTTTGTGGAATCACCACCCTGGAGCCCCACAGCAGGCAGCCTTGCTCCAAGCTCAGCTCGGCGGTCTTGTGGCTGAACGCCTGGTGACGCAGCTCCTCCCCTCGGGCAACCGCCTTGACCACCTGAGACAGGACCGGGTCCCGGCTGGTCGCCTGCGCCACCGCAGTCCTGGTCAGCACCCCCGGGTAGGCCCGCTCCAGCAGGAAAACGTCAGCTGGCTCAGGAACGGCAGCAGGCACCTCCGGCAGGGGCAGGCGGCTCAGGGCGTCAGCAGGTCCCAGGTCCTTCCCAGGGCGGTAGACCAGCTTGTACCTGTAGGCTGCCAGCGTCAAGGCCCAGCGTACCACACGAGGCGAGGCTTGCACTGGGACCGCCTTGTCAGGTCCCAGCAGCCCCAGCAGCGGCTTGTGGTCCGTGACTGCCTCGAACTGCCGGCCCCACAGGTACCGATGGAAGCGCTGGACCCCGAAGATGAGGGCCAAGCCTTCCTTGTCGAGCTGGCTGTAGCGTTGCTCCGCCGCATGAAGCCGACGAGAAGCAAACGCCACAGGGCGTTCCTGACCATCCTGACCCCGGTGCGACTGGACGGCTCCTACCCCGTACGGCGACGCATCCACGGTGAGGACCACAGGCTTGGCCGGATCGAAGTGCACAAGCACTGGAGCCTTAATGACCAGCTCCTTGCTGCGCTGGAAGGCCAAGTCCTGCTCCTTCCGCCAGGCCCACTGCTGACCGTCACGAAGCAGGCGATGCAGCGGCTCTAGATGCGTCGAAAGGTTGGGCAGGAACCTCCTGTAGAAGTTGATGAGGCCGAGGTAGCTCTGAAGCTCCTTCTTGCTCTTGGGCTTCGGCGCCTTGAGCACGGCCTCAATCTTGCGGGGTGCCGGGGCCAGGCCAGCCTGGGAGATGATGTGTCCCAGGTACTCCACGCTGGGGGTCAGGAACATGCACTTGTCCAGCCTCAGCTTGAGACCGGCGTCCTGTAGTCGTGTCAGGACCTTGCGCAGGTTCTGCAGGTGGTCCCCGTCGTCGGTACCGGTAACCAGGATGTCGTCCAAGTACACCGCCACGTGCCTCATGCCCCTGAAGAGGTTGTCCATCTCCCTCTGGAAGATGGCTGGGGCTGAGGCCACGCCGAACGGTAGGCGCGTGTACTGGAAGAGTTTCATGGTTGTCGAAATGGTGACATACTTCCGGGCGGCATCCTGGAGCACCAGCTGCTGGTAGGCATCTCGGAGGTCGAGCTTGGAGAACTTCTGTCCCCCGGACAGAGCCGACCAGAGATCTTCTACCCGAGGCAGCGGGTACTTTTCGACGGTAGCGACGGGGTTGATGGTGACCTTGAAGTCCCCGCAGATCCTGACGCGGCCGTCTCGCTTGAGGACTGGAACTATCGGTGCAGCCCACTCGGAAGACTTGACGGGCACCAGGATTCCCTCTCGCTGCAGCCGTTGCAGCTCCTGGGTGACCCCGTCCTTCAGGGCGAACGGCAGCGGACGCGGCTTGAAAAACCGAGGCCGGGCTCCCTCGGGTACGTGGATGCCGACCGTCGTGCCGGCGAAAGTGCCCACCCCCGGCTGGAACAGGGACTGGAAGTCGGTCAGGAGGCTCGGGACGTCTTGTACCACGTGCAGCGCAGCTTCTTGGTACTCCGGCAGCCGAACACCCAGCGAGTGAATCCAGTTCCGGCCCAGCAGCGTCGGCGACGACCCCTTGGTTAGGTAAAGGGGAAGGATTGCCTCCCTGTCGCCAAGGCGAACGCTGACTTGGGCCCGACCCTGGACCTGGGAAAGCTGCCCGGAGTAGCTGCGCAGCATGACGTCAGACGCCTCGATGGACACGCCAGGGAAGGTCCGCTTGAACAGCTTCCCGGGCATGACCGACACGCTGGCCCCTGTGTCCAGCTCCATGGTGATGGGGTGGCCGCAGATTTCGACTGACACCAAGTAAGGTGGCACGGACGATGAAGGCTTACTCGTCTGCCACACGTCGAAAATCTGCGGGTCGTCGGCCACGACGTGGACCCTGGCTGAGGAGGTACCCGGACCTGGTGCCGCTCGTCCCCGCCGCGTTCTCTTGCGACGGCCACCCTGGCCGCGGGCTTGGCTGGAACCCGGGCTTGAACCAGGCTGCCGCCGCTGCTGCTGGCCGCCACTCGTCCTCCCTTCTCGGCAGACACGTGCGAGGTGCCCAGTTCTCCCGCACGTGAAACATTGTGCGTGGACGAACTGGCACTGTGAGGGGGAGTGGGCAGCACCGCAGCGGCTGCAGGCACCGCTCCTTGTCGCCATCTTGTTCACCGCCGCTTCCGTCGACGGTGAGCCGGCCGCACGCGCAATCTCGCTGGCGTCCTTCGCTGCTGCTTCCATCGCCAGCGCTGCCTTCACCGCGTCGTCCAGCGAGGGGTCGGGGAGCTCCAGGAGTCGCGTCTGCATGGCAGGGTTGTTGATGCCGCAGACGAACCGGTCCCGGAGTAGCGAGTCCAACTGGTCGCCGAAGGCGCAGGTGCTCGCTAACCCTCGTAGCGCAGCGACGAACTGCCCGAGGGTCTCCCCGTCCCGGCGGCTCCGTTTGTTGAAGCGGAACCGCTCCATAAGCGTGGACGGCGCCGGGCTGAAGTGCGAGCGCAGCGTGGCGAGCAGCTCACCCAGCGTTTTGACGTGCGGCGTGGCCGGCTTGAGGAGGTCGAGCAGGAGGCTGAAGACGCGGGTCCCGCAGCTGGCCAGGAAGATGTCCCGTTGTTTCGCCTCCGGCGTGTCGTTCGCCCAGAAGAACACGTGGACCTGTTCTTCGTAGACCGGCCAGGCGGACCCATCTCCCTCGAACGGCTCGAGCCTCCCGTACAGCGGCATGGCGACAGGAGCGGGGTGCGGTGTTCCGACTCTCTCGGCGGCGTGGGCCGAACCGTGCACGTTGGTGGGCTCCAGTGCCACGGTTCCTCGTCGCCAGTGTCACGATCTTTCTAGAACGTGGACGAAGGGGGCCGAAGCACCCGCCGAGAAGAGACGACACGCAGCCTGGTTGAGGGTGGACGATGACTGACCGGAGCAGCGTGTGCTCAACGGTGTTTATTGGTGAGTTGAACAATGTTGCCTGCCGAGCCAAGCGGCCGCGGACGGGCGGACTGGAGGGGGGCGCCACTAACTTGTTACAGTGTGTTTTTAAATGAATTCTTCTAAATGGCGGAAAGCAATGAACGGCAATTTCGACGGGAAAGATGCCGGCGCGTAAACGAATGCTTCGAGCTTTTCAACTGTGCTAAAGTAGACTCGGTAGCAAGGGTATCTTCCTCGCACGAACATTAATTGTGATTTTTTTCTAGACCATCTTAGCTTTCTGCTGTGACTGTCATCAGAAATCAATCTTTTACGAGCAGTGAAATCAAATGTTGAGTGCGCAAACAAAGCTGACGTGGAGACCATCATCAAAGTATGGCTGCGCCACGCTGGAGAGAAACTGAAAAAGCTGCAGTCAAAGGCCGCAGATGTTCGACACGATGGTAAGTTTATCATATTACCTGTTTTTATTATTAATGCTTATGGAATTGATTTTTTTCTGCAGATCTCGCTGACTATTTGGACTAGTGCTGGCCAAGATGCGAAGCCAGACTGCACGTCTGGTGGAGACATTGAAAAAAGTCATGTATAACGTTTGCTCTGCAATAAAGTATTTCTTGAAGAGTTACCTTTGTTTGCAATAATGAATGACACGATCATGCTCATAGTTACAGGCTAAGAACATAGCGCAAGGAAATACGCAGAGGAGAAAGCCGACAGAATGCTGGAGGGGAGAGGTTTTCTTGTCTCCTCTTCAGCATTCCGCCAGCTTTCTTCCTCCTTTCCCTTGTCCTATGTTCTTAGCCTCTCACTGACTAATAATCTAGAATTAGTGTGTGAATTTCACTTTAAAATAGTGCACAACAAAGCATTTATTTTCCCGCAGGCAGCTTTTGCAGGCATCTTCAGGTTCAAAATCCAGTTGGAGAAAACCTAGAAACAATAAAAATGAAAGCATCCTAACAGCTCAGTGAACAGCTGCACCTGCAGTGCATTGTCCTAAAAATGTACTAGAAAAATCCTTGGCTGCCCTCCTGAGGACGTTCCGAGGATGTCCTGAGGCCGGACAATTGGACGTTTTTAGGATGTTCTCAGGATTATTTGAGGACATCCTCAGGACATCATAACGTCCTCAAAAGTCTGTCCAGAGGACATCCTGGGGATGTCGAAGTGTTGTCTGGGCTGGTTGTTATGGGTTTCCAGCCTTTGCCACAGGCCGTTCCTGAGCCAGAAGTGCCTGGTGCCATAACACACTCGCGATACTACGAGTCCCGTGTACATCCCCTTTGCAATGGCTTCTGTTGCGCCTCCTTGGGCACTGCATATCCGCCTAATGGCGTTAAGTGGGTTCGAGTTCCACCGCTGCCCTTTTCGATCTGGATGAGAATCGTACCGGCGTGTGGTCGTGTAACACTTCTGCGTGGTGCACGTTAAAGACCTCAGGCTAGCGGTTGTACTGCACTGGCTAAATTGCTCATCTACAGCGAGTGACTTGTCGCAACTTTAAATGGATGACCCACTACACGCTGTATAAATATCCACACAAACATTTTTTGTGTGTGTGAGTGCGCGCCTGTCTGTGTTCTGTGTTCCTTCCTCGTTTGTCCTCGTCTCTTTGTGCGCGGTTTTTAGCCTTGTTCAACGCTTACCATATCGCCCGGCTTACTACCCTACTGCAGTTACGAATACTCTCGTCAGAGTAATTAAGCAAAACGCTGCTCCAGGGGCACATACGGCCTCACGCACATCGCACTCGCAAAGCTCATCCACACGGCGGCAATTCTTGATCGGTGTCCAATCGTGCGAAGGCACAGAGACCCCATTACAATTCGGCACCCAAAAGAACGTTTGATCCCGCCGCGCGACCGCCGAAACTTCCTTTCGATGAGTTGTGCCTTTTTCCCGCGGCGCTCCGCTTGCGTAAAAATTTGCACGTGTCTTTAAAGGCAGGTCTCACCATTGTCACAGGGGTTTACGAAACTTCTTCGGTGAGTGAGGACGAACAAGTACAAAACGCGTCTTCAGCACGCTGCGTCCACCTTGTGGAACGCTCGCAAAAACACGATTTGGCTGCATGCAACATGGCCGTCCGGTGGCCCCACATGCGCTGCGACGACCAAGCGGGGATGCGCGATCCAGGAAATTGTCATACAGACCAGTGGAGGATCCCAATCTCAACCGCCGGCACCTCGCTGAGCAAAATCTGTGAAGTTGCCAGTCACGCGAACTAAGTACAGTCAATTGCAGTCAACAGTCAAAGGCCGGGGAGGGGGGGGGGGGGGGGGGGCGGGGGGCGTTGGTCAGCCCGAGCACAAGCTCCGTCATCCCTCCGGGATGTCTACGTCAGCGCGGCACCACGCAAAAAAGCGTGACGTAGTTACCAAGTGATGCGCATCCCGGAGAGCAAAGGGAGCGATTACTCCCCCTTGTGAATACCCCTTAACAACTACAGTCTGACCATACGGCATATACAAATTCCTGCCTTACCATTTCTCAACCCAAGCAAGAAATGCTCTCGAGAGGCAAGTCTTTGAACGAACTCAGAAAACCACAGACGCACAAATGAATGCACTGCTCCTCGTGCCTGGTTTATATTTTATCAGAAGTACTAGGAAAGGAAACAGGAGGTGGTTCATGTAGGATTACAAAAAAATTAGAAAATATTCTTCTCTCTAGGCAGACGAAATATATAATTAAAGGTATGATGAGCACGAAGTCCTCCATTTCTAGAAGTTCTACAAAACTACGAAAACTTTAAATTGCATAGAGGTTTACCTAATTTAGTTGGCCAGTGTGTACTACTCACACCTCTTGGTATAGTCTTGTCAACATTGGGTATGACTTTGAACAGCCCGGCTTGTAAGTCTCGAAGTCAAGGTCAGCGACAAGGGTGCATCGAGAGCTTGCGTTTGAAAGGTGCAGGTGAACGAGTTCGTTTATCTTATGCTCTGACGGGTACATGTATAGTACTTCCGTATTGAGTGGCGAGGTCGGATCCTTGTAATATGTGCAGTCGGCAATGAGAAATTCTCTTGGTAGTTGTCCTGTGCAAATTTCGAAAAGCGGCGCCCGGCCCGGAATATAGGGAAAGCGGGTCGATGTTAAAAAAAGATCATTTGGCTGGTCTAAGAGGATGACAGCCATAGAAATACCGACGCAGAGCTTTCCCTTATGTTTATTATAGCCAGGGATACTTGTGAGAAACTCTAGTGTTTTCGTCGTGACGCCCTTGCAAACGCCAAGGTGAGGTTTTCCGGTAGAACCTCGTGGGTCATGAAGAAAAAAAAGTCCACCAGGTCCGGCGGCATCGAGGCTACAGTTACGGCGTCTCCGTAGGGAAGGATGAGCGTCAACATTGCTGATAGATTGTTCAGACTCAAAAGCTTCCTCACGTTAGAGAAAAGAGCTGACAGTGTGTTGTGAACGTCGGAAGGCTGGCAGGCGCCTGTGGGCACAACCCAGTGGATGACGATCCCGTCCAGGCGAAGGTCGACCATTATCGTCACGATGTCGATGACTAGGGTGTCCATGGCCATGGGGTCTCTGCCCAGCCTTGAGAATTGCGGACTGTCTTCTGCGTATCCGCCGAGGGTCACCAGAACCTTGGTTTTGTTTCCACTGAGGCGGTCGGAAGTATTCTTCAGCTCCGAGATGCCGTACAACATGTCAAATGCTGGAACTCTACTTCTTACTTGGCCATCATCAATGCTCATTGACCAATAGATGACATATGGGCAAAGGTCGAATGGTAGATGCTCCGGGAGGTAGTGGAAGTCTTCCTGTTTGCGGAATCTTGAGTTGTTAAACAGACAAAAAAACCGGAGCTTTTTGTGATGTGGCATCGAAAACCTGATGACATTGCAGTAGAGACCGTTGATGTCGTCGTGCAGGGTTACCGCACCAGAGCAATTTAAGTCGGCGGCTGTCAAGGGATTTACAGTTGTCCTTCGACCGGCGGTGCAACGCGTCATCGAGACCGCAGTGGTGCAGCTGCTGTTTCGGGAAATCTTGTCTAAATATGACAGGTATCCAAGGAGCACCAAGCCGATGGGAATCAACATGGTACCCGCACTTGCGATGCAGAAGAACCAGATCTTAAGACACCTGGGCCCGTTTGCTCGAAGCGCTAACCGCGGCTAAAGTTAGCCGCAGTACCTAGGAGAGGGATTTTGAGATCACGTGACTGGCTCGGTAGGGTTGCGGGGAAACATGGCGGTGCCCCAATGAGTGAGCGCTGCTCGCTTTGGAACTAATATGTCGTTGTGGTTGCAATATCGGGCGCGGTAGTCAGCAACGAATAATGCAGGAGGCTTTCGCTTTGCCTTACCTCACTTAAACCGTAAAGCATGGGCAATGACATCGCCGCATTTTTTAGATAGTGTTTCGATTTTGGGCACTCGTAAGCCTAAATGAACGCGATAATTGTCGGCATAGCAACGTCTTCGGAAAGCGGATTGTTGATAGCACACAAAAGCAGACGGCGTCCCAACAGACCTTTTTTTCTAAATTATCCAAGCACCGAGGTGCATGGCACGACTGTAGTTGCACGCGTCACACGTGCTGGCGTCTGCAGTAGTAATCGTTCTGAAGCAAAAAGTATAAAACAATTTTTGCCTCGCACGCGCGTTCGTTAAAGCCTTATTATGATTTTTTTACTTCGAATGTTTTATAAGAGGAAGGCCAGCGCGCGTGAACCGTAGAATTACACTTCCAGCGTTCTCCTCGCGATGCTTGGATAATTTAGAAAAAAAGTCTGTCGGGACGCCGTCTGCTTTTGTGTGCTATCAACAATCCGCTTTCCGAAGACGTTGCCATGCCGACAATTATCGCGGTCATTTAGGCTTAAGAATGCCCAGAATCGAAACACTATCTAAAAAATGCGGCGATGTCATTGCCCATGCTTTACGGTTTAAGTGAGGTAAGGCAAAGCGAAAGCCTCCTGCATTATTCGTTGCTGACTAACGCGCCCGATGTTGCAGCCACAACGACATATCAGTTCCAAAGCGAGCGGCGCTCAATCACTGGGGCACCGCCATGTTTCCCCGCATCCCTACCGAGCCAGTCACGTGATCTCAAATTCCCTCTCCTAGGTACTGCGGCTAACTTTAGCCGCGGTTAGCACGGGCGGTATCCGGAACTGCCTGATTCCCCCTTTCAGCTGGTGAGGTCCCTGTTCGTTGTACAGTGAGTGTCCGGGAGAAATCCCCTTTTTTCGTTGTTTGATGGTGACTCTGCGAAGTGGGCTCGGCTCTTGCTTCGACGGAATGGGTACCATCACTGCCTTGTGTCCCGGAGACCTCCTCCGGGACACAAGGCAGTTCAAAATTCTCCGGGACACTCCCGGAGAATTTTGAACTAGCGCTGGTTACGTCGTGTTTGTTAGCGTCTTCAGAAGTAGGGCTAACGCTCTCCATTTTCGCATCCAGTGAGCTGCTGCGAGGTGTGCACAAGGACGTTCGCCAAGAACAATGGGCGCGCGAGTTGGAACAGCCGGTGCTGTGCGTGCAAAAGCCCGAGTTTCGGCATGGGACGTTTTCGTCTTTTTCACGCACACTTAATAGAGAGTTTTAGTAGATCGTGTTTTCGGCTCACGCTATTTGTAGCGGGAGCTCGCGCCGCCACTTCGATGCATGCTCTGAAGCGCGCGACCGTAGCGGTAGCGGGCCTTTGAAAACGATCTACTAAAATTCCCTAATGAGGACCCGCTGGGCGCGGGGAGCGAAACTTCGTGATGCAGGTTCTCAATCAACCCAGGATCCCTGGGTTGATTGAACCTAGTGGCTTTAATTGAACCCGGAGACTCTTGGTTCAATCCCCACCCCTGCACTTTTCGATCTGAGGGAGCATCGTATCGGCGCGCGGTCGTGTATCATAACTCGCTACGAGATCCGGTCGGCACGGCTCATCTGGTTAAAGGGATGCTGAGCCGAAATTTTGGGTGGAAATTCTTGGTCGCAATGGCATGAATAGCATGTCCTTTACTTCTAAATGACGTTATTTTGAGCGAGAAGGCATATAAAATTGAATAAACACGAAAAATACAATTTTACGCGACCCCCGGTGAGCATCGTGGAAAGCTCGCCTCGTGACGTGCGCATTCTCATTCGCCTCAAAAGACAGACGGAGCCAAGCCAAGCCAGCCGCTAAGCCGGGTGGCGTTTGTTATTGTTGCCGCCAAATTCAGAAACCTCACTCAAACTACACTCAAACTGAAGGGCCCCTCCACTTCCTGGAGGAAGGCGCGAGGGCCAGCGCTGGCCAATCGCGACGACGGATCCGTCCTCGCGGTTGGCCAGCGCCGGCCCTCGCGCCTTCCTCGAGGAAGTGGAGGGGCCCTTCAGTTTTAGTGTAGTTAGAGTGAGATTTCTGAATTCGGCGGTTAGTACCAACCGGCGGAAACTTCGAGCGACTTCCGGTCAGCTATTTGAGCGCCATCTCTTATCCGTTGGTAATCTATTAAGTTTTTCCGGTTTACACCGGAAAGTTTAATAGTATGAAATACATATCATTGTTGCTGCTTACAGATTTGAAAAATTATCCTGGTAAAGCGAAACAAATATTTTGCTTAGCTAAAGTTTCGTCCTCATAGTTTGCTCTCATTGGCCGGTTGGTTTTTTGTATTTCGACAATTGAAAACAGTTGCGCGTCGGCTGCCGCGGTCGCGGCTGCGTCGGCTGCTCGACGGCGCCTGTGCCAGCGGTGCGGTGATGGTTTTCGTCTGCGGCAGCGGGCAGTGGCGTTGACCTATAGACGCTTTGCAGCAGCTGTGAATGGGCGCCGCCATAACTGACCTTCAGTTTTTGTTTCCCCTTATTACGTTTACTTCACTTCATTATTACATAGCAGGCTAGGTCATTGCCATCCTAGATTTTATTCTGTCTTTCTCCCCAGCATTGGCCTTTATGGAGGCTCGTCCACACCAATTTCAGTGGCTCGGTATCTCGGTAAAACAAGAGAAGGTCAGCAATGGCGGCTGTATTCTGGCGCGTGTGTAAAGCGTCTATTGGTTATCGGTCTATTTCTTCTACCAGCACACCGAGCAAACGGAACCTTGTCTATAGACGCTTTGCAGCAGCTGTGCATGGACGCCGCCATAACTGACCTTCAGTTTTTGTTTCCTCTTATTTCGTTCATTTTACTTCATCATTACCGTAGCAGGCCAGGTTATTGCCATACTAGATTTAACTGTGTCCTTTTCTAAAGCATCGGCCTTTGTAGAGGATTGTCGACTACCGTTTCAGTTGTTCGGCATCCCGGTAAGACAAGAGAAGGTCAGCAATGGCGGCTGTATTCTGGCGCGTGTGTAAAGCGTCTATTGGTTATCGGTCTATTTCTTCTACCAGTACACCGAGCAAACGGAACCTTGTCTATTGCTCGAAACAGTGGTGCTCTAATTCCAGTGGCAACAGCTCTGCCAAGTTCTTTGGGTTCCCAAGTGACGAAAAGTAAAGACGGGCTGGTATACTTTTGGTTATACAGTTTCGGATTGCCGAAAACTTGCTGGTGCATATTTCATTATTGTACAGCTATTGTAGAAGGTCAGAAGGGACAGCGCATTTATCTTAAAATGAGCGGTGTGGTCGGCATCGATGTTAGAGCACCGCAGCTCGGGAGCACGTGCGTGGAGCAGCTGGCGCTGCAGACCTGCGAAAGACCGTGGCGATCGAATCACTGTCGCTAACTACTGCAAAGTTAAATGTGCGATTGCAGGTCTGTGAATACTTGAATAGTAGTTTCGTGTAGAATTGGTTACTTTGTTGTGCCGTGCAGTGAACGTTTTCTTCTGTATAAAGGGCGTGCCTAATAAAAAGAGAACTTGCAAAAGAAGTTTGGACTTGTGCTCAGACTGGCGATGTGCGCCCATGTTAAGCCGCGAAACAGCAGCGGCTGGGCGCACTTTGCATTCATTGATTGACGATTTAATGAGAAGTGGCTGTCACTGAACATCCACTGTTGCCAAGCCGACCTCAATCGAGCGACGCAAAGTCAAGTGCAATCGTTTCGGAAGCGTCGGACCTTCGCAAAAACAGGTAAACACACTTTTTTTTATTTATATAAACAATTAGATTGTTTTGTAGAAGAACGAGACAGCGACAATGGGAGCAGTTCCCTCCTCTCAACATCAGCGACAATAGGATGCAAATTCGTTCGGAGTTGCTTGCATCCTTTTGTCGGTTTTGTCGCCGAGGCTGAGAGAGAGGTAGAGGAGGGACCACAATTATCACACCGTCCCCCATAACCAAGCGTTTGCCATGACGACGGCGCGCTATTTTTTTGTCTATTTCTTATTGCTTTTAGAGAAACCCAACGCCCGTTAGGGGAGATTTGGCGTTGCCGTCTGCAATGTGCAATGGACCTTTTCCGAGAAGCGTTCTACACACGCGCGAGCGCCCGATGCGAAGCGGCGGAAGTCGGAACGAAAAATCGAGGAAATTCGGAAGGAGGCTGTATATTAGCGAGTAGAACACGTGACTGCAGCATATATATAATTGTGTTACACAAAAAAAGAACGTCGACGGAAAGGAAAACACGACGTTTGGGTGGACGCCACGGATGCCCCTCTCATTGGGACTCCAATGGACCTTTCCACATACTGACGGCACCAGTAGGTGGCTGCACGAACTAAAAATCGAGGAAGTGACCTACCTGCGCTACCAATCAATAGTGGGAGCTAGGCTACCGGTTTCTTCGCTCTCTGAGCAGCGGCGCGTGCCCAACGCGACTTCATGGGAGGTATAGGAAGAGTCCGCCGTTTGTTAGTACCCCCGCGGGCTCTGCCCGCGTGGTACTATACTTCGTTTCACCTTATGTTGTACCGCAGCGAAGGCTAGAAGCGCGAGCTCATAGCGTTGGCAGCCGCTCTTAAGTCACGAGAGCTTGTGCCGCCGAGATGTGCCCCAGAGCTAGGATCTCGCACTTGTAGGCTTTCCTGCGGTACATCATAAGGTGAAACAGTATAGTACCAGCCGCTTTGAGAACAGTCGCCGAGCGAAGAATCAAGGCAAGCACCAACGAACGAGGAGAATGCGCGGAGGCACCAGGGGCGCTGGGGGCGCCGAGAATGCGCACGTCAGTTCCGCTACGCCTGCTCTCAGAAGGACTCGCTCGCGCCGGCGGCTTCCGGCCGAGGATTCCCTCTTAATTCAAAGAAATACAATAATTCGGGCGCCATCCGTCTGATTGAATATCGTTTTTAGGTACAGTTCCATCCCGTGAAGCCCGCTCGGGCAATAATTATGATATTTCAAATATCGGTTTACGGCCCCAACCATAATACCGGTGGCAGCTGTGCTAAGGCTCCTGCTGCGGTGCAAATGTCGCGTCTGTGCGCGTGTTACGTATTTCGTTCTTTTTGCAAACAAATCGCCAATTCATCATCACTATTCTAGTGTAAAATATGATACTCATGTTTCAAAACTTAACGCACAATAAGAAAACAAAAAGTGCAAGTTTTGGTATTTTCAAACAAATATCTCTAAGCATTCCAAGTTTCTAGACTTGTAATGCATCCAAGAGGCCTTCTTATTTTTTTATTCAATAGATGAAGGACTGGTCTAGTTCCGTGTATACGTGTTTTTCTTAATTAGCACACTCACATTTTTTTTTTTACTTTTTATTAAGAATAGCCTTTTATGTGATTTTGAAGTCTTTTAACTCAGTTTCACATCAAAACGCAGCAATCACATTTAAGGGCATGCTCCTGGTAAACATAGGAACTCAGCATACAAAATATTAGAAGTGAAACTCCACCCATTTTCTGGTAAACACAACTTGATTGTAACGAAAATTAAAAAAAAAAAAAAAAATTCCCTGCACCCGTTTCTGGTTTTCTCAAACAGCGTTCTGGCATCTGACCTAATTTTGTTTTTAATTGTATGCTAGAGGAACTGAGCTGGTTTACTGTGCGCGTGAGTTTTGAATTCGTAGTCAGATTTGTTGAAAATAATGTTAAATCATGAGACAATTTTTAAGCTCGACTCTGTACTCCAGAAACCGGTTTCAAAGAAGAGGACAGCTATTTAAACAACGATTCTTTAATTAGAGCTTTTATCGTTCTAATTAAAATCACTTCCTATGATTGTAATTTTTTTAAAGCATACTAATTGTTTTAAATAATAACAAGAACCTATGTTGTAACAACTAGACGACGGGCCATTTTTTTAATGGTGGCTGAAATTCGAGATTGAGAAGTTCAGGCAAAGTGGCCATGATTCTGTCCTTGACGCAGATGTTTTTTTTTTTTTTTTTTTATTTCATTACGCTACTTCCTGGTTCTTGCAGCGAGTCACAGTTAATCTTGCAAAAAAAGAAAACGAGAAGCGCATCACAAGGGCCACGAACAAGTTCTCGAAAACACCTATAGGGCCTAATAATAAGCTATTCAATGCTGCCCGCCATGTTCCTACACCACGAAAGTTGCAAATATTGAACTCCATATGATGGTGACGACGAAGGGGAATTTCTCTCCCTTCACTCCAAGATTTTTAACAAACAGTTTTTTTCTAAAGTTCCAGCTTTCCAAGCTTGCTGGTACGGTTTTGGTCGCCATTGTGCAGGGCGAGCATATGCCACGCGCGGAGGATCGCGAACTGATTCGCCTTTCGCCATAAAGGTCCCTTAGCTAAAGGGAACTTTATGCTCGTGTGAATAGGGTATTACTGAGAGTGTTATGTACAAACCGCAGTGACTGCTCCTCATGGTAAGGCAACGAACAGCCAGTCATCGTGGCTCAAATCTGTGGCTCAGGAAAAGGGTCTAATAAACCCCCTTTCCTTAATGTGCCCTATCAAAAGCGTGGCACAAGTGGGAAACCCTCACTGGTCGTCTTTCTTTAGATTAATTTTTATTTCATTTATTTAGATAAGAACAAATGTCAGACGATCAACTTTCATGGTGTTGGTTTAATAACGCAACGACTCCAAGCTTCCACTGTGCGCTTTACAGCAACCATGGCTCTTGTCCTTCGCAACTAATTATAAGCAACCAGGTCCGACCTGCTGGAAACAGCGTCTCAGCTGAGACTGTGATAAAGAAAGCAATGCCAAAGCCAGCGCTCAAGCTGAACGGGACCCAAGCCGCGTCTCAAGACAGTCGCGCGTCTCACCCTTTGCACTGCTTTCTTTCACTCAGTCGCATCTGAGACGCTGTTCTATAAAATGAAGTTTCCTCACGCTTCCCTTTTATTTCTGGGAATCCCCGTAATGGAGTGTATGGAAATAAAATGAAGCGAGAGGCGTATTGCTGCCCTGACATGTTCTTCTATGACCGGGCAAGAGAGCCGTTTCCTTGTGGCCTTCACTCTCGCCGAGGAGCGTTGGGACTTCTTTAGCCGCGTAGGGGCGCGACCACACAACCATGCCCAACGCCGCCTGAGTCATCCTGAACCACTGTTCCCAGACAACTGCGATTAAGAGTGTGTGCAATTTTGCTTGTTTAAAATAACTGTAGTGAGCCGATCGGAATGAGTTTCGAATTACAATAATTAAATTCTTGTCTATACAGGGTGTCACAAAAGAACATTTACACTGTCTTTTTTACCGCAAAAATAAACTAGACATCGCCAAACGCTCATTCTCCACCCAAAGGTAAAGCTAGAGGTCACAACCAGATGCCAAAGTTTCAGCCCGATCCGATAAGTTAATCAAAAGTTATAAGTGATTTTCTGAAAATTTCAATGGGAAAATGGAGCCTAGTTTTGCCCGTTTTCAGTTCCTGGTGCCATAGAGCCCCATGTGTTTGAAAACTCCGTCGGCCGCCATTTTCCCATTGAAATTTTTATAAAATCACTTATAACTTTTGATTAAGTTATCGGATCGGGCTGAAACTTTGGCATCTGGTTGTGACCTTTAGCTCTACCTTTGGGCGGAGAATGAGCGTTCGGCGATGCCTAGTTTTTTTTTGCGGTAAAAAAGATGGTGTAAATTTTCTTTTGTGACACCCTGTAGTATGTTGTTCACTTCTTTTTTCATTGTTGTGGACGACACGAAACGTCAAATATATTCTGGGTATACTCCATCTAATAAGACAAAAAACTTAAAGGAAAATTCAGTCAATATTATCTGAAAGAATATTTCAAGGACTCTCCTCCGATTTTTATCTGTGATGCTTTCGGTGCGCGTTCAGTCACGCTCTTCTCAGCATCGCAGCACTGGCGGAGGTTATAATGCAGGATATAAGAAGTTTCTAGTTAGTTGAAAATCACCATCCGCGGCACATAAGAACGCACCGAAATGGCCGCGGAGACTAACGCTGGCTAGATGGCGCCACAGTATTCAAAATGGCCCCTTTCACGATATAACGGTCTATAGGACAATATTAAGACGTCCATGCTGCCAATATAGGCTAAGGGAGGGCAACCATATAGGGCAAGATTCCGGAAAGTGGTGTAGCCAATATTGGCTAGAAAATCTCTACCAATACTAGTCAACATTGGCGAAGTTCGTGCGGCTAATACTGACACTAAAACGCGTACCAATAGTGACCAATATTAGGCCAGCTAGTATGGCAAATATTGGCAACAAAATGTGCACCAATATTTTGATTATATTGGGATAGTTTTTCTCTAAATATTGGCTCGAAATTTGAACTAATATTGGTCAATAATGGGTCCACAGCAAAGGCCAAAATGGGCACACAATAGTGAACCAATATAGCGACGCGTCGCACTTTCCGATATTGGCTAATATCGTTGTCCTTATTTACCAATATAGGACCAAAGCGGGACCAATATTGTTCTGCTGCCTGGGTTAAAACATACGAGATATTGCGAAATTTCTTAACACTACTTGAGGATAGTACGCTACTTGGGGCAAAATTCGAAAGTTTTGAAAATCGGCACAAGCCTACCACAACGATTAGTACGTGCAGCGGGGCCTGAGCCTCTATAATACCAGTATTTAATAAAATTAAATCAATTTTTGGCGCAATGTTGGCGCAAGTTCCTCGCATCGGGGCTAAATGTGGCAGGATGTGGCAGGATGCCAGACACGCGAACTAAGTACAGTCAATTGCAAAGGGATCCCACGCGAAGACGTTGGTGCAGCCCGAGCACAAGCTGCCCCATCCCTCCGGGGTGTCTACGTCAGCGCGGCACCGCGGAAAAAACGTGACGTAGTTACCACGTGATGCGCATCCCGGGGAAAAGGGAGGGCCCTCTTGTGAACACCCCTTAACAACTACAGTCTGACAATACGAGATATACAAATTTCTGCCTTACCATTTCTCAACCCAAACAAGAAATGCCCATGAGAGGCAAGTGTTTGAACGAACTCAGAAAACCACAGACTCACAAATGAATGCACTCCTCCTCGTGCCTGGTTTATATTTTATCAGAAGTACTAGGAAAAGAAACAAGAGGTGGTTCATATATGATTTCCAAAAATGAGAAAATATTCTTCTCTCTAGGGCAGACCAAATATATAATTAGGGGTATGAACAAGAAGTCCTCCATTTCTGGAAGATAACTTGTACGAAACTACGAAAAATTTAAATAATATTCAGGTTTACATAATTTAGTTACCCGGTGTGTACTACTTACACCTCTTGGTATACCTTTGTCAGCATTGGGTATGACTTTGAACAGCCCGGCTTGTAAGTCTCGAAGTCAAGGTCAGCGACAAGGGTGCATCGAGAGCTTCCGTTGGAAAGGTGCAGGTGAAGGAGATCGTTTATGATATCTGCTGACGGGTACGCGTATAGTACAGTCGTTCGGGATTGCACGTTCGGATATGCGTACATTGTGCATCCCAACAACCAGTTCGTTTCGTCTGGTAGTTGTCCTGTGCACCCTTCGAAAAGCGGCGCCCGGCCCGGAATATAAGGAAAGCGGGTCGATGTTAAATAACGATCCTCTCGCAAATCAAAGCGGATGGCAGCCATAGAAATACCGACGCAAAGCTTTCCCTGATGCTTATTATAACCAGGGATAGTTGTGAGAAACTCGAGTGCTTTCGTCGTGACGTCCTGGCAAACGCCAAGGTGAGGTTTTTCCGGTAGAACCTCGTGGGTCATGAAGAAAAAAAAGTCCACCAGGTCCGGCGGCTTCGAGCTTACGGTTACATTGTCTCCATAGGGAAGAATGAGCGTCATCAGCGGTGATAGATTGTTGAGATTCAGAAGCTTGCTCACGTTAGCGAAAAAAGCTGACAGTGTGCTGTGAATGTCGAAAGGCTGGCAGATGCCCGTGGGCACAACCCAGTGGATGGCGATCCCGTCCAGCCGAAGGTCGACCATCATAGTCACGATGTCGACGACTAGGGTGTCCATGGCCACAGGGTCTCTTCCCAGCCTTGAGAATTGAGGACTGTCTTCGGGGTACCCGCCGAAGGCTACCAGAACCTTGGTTTTGTTCCCACTGAGGCGGTCGGAAGTATTCTTAAGCTCCGAGATGCCGTACAGCGTGTCAAATGCTGGAACTCTACTTCTTACTTGGCCGCCCTCGATGCTCATTGACCAATAGATGACGTATGGACAAAGGTCGAACGGTAGATGCTCCGGGAGGTAATGGAAGTCTTCGTGTTTGCGGAACCTTGAGTTGTTAAACAGACAAAAGAAACGGAGGTTCTTTGTATGTCGCATGAAAAAATTGCTTCTATTACGACACAGACCGTTGATGTTGTCCTCCAGGTTCACTGCACCAGAGCAATTCAACTCGACGGCTGGCAAGGGATTTAGAGTTGTCCTTAGACTTGCGGTGGAACGCGTCATCAAGTCCACAGTGGTGCTGTTGCTGTTGAATGAAATTTTGTTTAAATGTGACAGGTATCCAAGGAGCACCAGGCCGATGGGAATCAACATGGTTCCCGCACTTGCGATGCAGAAGAACCACATCTTAAGGCACCTGGTGTCCTCTTCCACCTCTTCGCCGTTGAACTCCTCTTCATTGGAGGTGACGTTTTGTCGGAAACTGACTAGACTCGGAGAATGGGCGGTATCGGGAACTGCCCGATTCCACCTTTTAGCTGGCGAGGTGCTAATTCGAGGTGCATTGCGATTCCGGGAGAAATCCCCTTCTTTCGCTGTTTGATGATGACTCTGCGAAGTGGGTTCGGCTCTGGCTTTTACGGAATGGGTACCGTCGCTGGCCAGCGTCCCGGTGGAGGAACTCCCGCTAGTAACCTCGTACTTGTTAGCGTCTTCAGAAGTAGGGCTAACGCTCTCCATTTTCGAGTACACTGAGCCGCTGCGAGGTGCGTACAGGGACGTTCGACAACAGCAATAGGCGCGCAAGTTGGAACAGCCGGTGCTTTGATGGCAAAAGCGCGAGGCTGACACGAGACGTTTTCGTCTTTTTTCATGCACATTTAATGAGGACGTGCTGGGCGCGTGGCGTCAACCCAGGATCGTGTAAAGCCCCTTCATGTTTCAAAAGTAGCGCAAGGTGCGCCTATGCACGAGGCACGTGCAACGTGCAGCCCTTGGGAAGATCATAGCGGCACACGTGATCTTCCCAAGGAAGATCACGCGTGCAGCTATGATCTTGGTTCCGCTATGTTCCGCCGCTATGTTCTTGGCCAGCGGCATAGTGCCGCTATGTTCTTGACCAGCGGCACGCGTGGCCAAGAACGCGTGAAAGGAATTCGTTGAAATTTTATCAGAATGAAGTTGTGTTTACAGGAAAACGGGTGGCGTTGCATTTCTAATATTTCATATGCTGAGTTCCTATGTTTACCACGAGCATGCTCTTAAATTTCGTTGCTGCATCATGATGTAAAAGTGAGTTACGAGACTTCAAAATAGCATAAAAGAGACTCTTTTTTGAATATTATAAAATGTGACTGAGCTAACTAAGAAAAACACGTATACACGGAACTAGACCAGTCCTTCATCTATTCAATAAAAAAAATAAGAACGCGTCATGGATGCATTACAAGTCTAGAAACTTGGAATGCATGGAGGTATATGTCTTTGAAACTGTCAAAACTTGCACTTTTTGTTTTCTCGTTGTGCGTTAAGTTTTGAAACATGCGTATCATATTTTGCACTGAAAGAGTGATGATAAATTGGCGATTTGTTTGCAAAAAAAAACGGAATGCGTAACACGCGCACATACGCGACATTTGCACTGCAAAACTGGAGCCTTAGCACAGCTGCCATCGGTATTATGGTCGGGGCCGTGGAACCGCCGCCTTAATGAAGCCGAGTTATTTTAAAGGCCGACGACCACTTCTTCCTTTTCAACTTTCCCTTCTTTCTCCTCTCCCCCCCTCCCCCCTCTTTAGTCGCCACTGGACACTGGATAAAGCTTCGTGTCAGGACCGCGAGTGCCGCAAGTTACGAGCATGGTCAAAAATCGGGCACAAAGAGACGAGGACCAACGAAGAAGGAACACAGAGCACAGACAGGCGCGCACTCACAACTCTGGTATACTAAGCGAAGAAAAGAAAGATGAAGCACGATATATGACAGGGGGCAACGGCACCAGGGGGTAAGCAATTCAGTCACAGTCACATGTTCGCAAGAAGCGAACATTTGACTGCCACAAATCGTGCTTCATTTTTTTTTCTTCACTAAATATATCAGAGTTGTGAGTGCGCGCCTGTCTGTGTTCTGTGTTCCTTCCTCGTTTGTCCTCGTCTCTTTGTGCGCGGTTTTTAACCATGTTCGACGCTTCCCATCTCACCCGGCTTACTACTCTACTACAGTTACGAATACTCTCCTCACAATAAAGCAAAACGCTGCTCCAGGGGCACATACGACTTCACGCACATCGCACTCGCAAAACTCATCCACACGGTGGCGATTCTTGATCGGTGTCCAATCGTGCGAAGGCACAGAGACGCAGTACGATTCGGCGCGCAAAAGAACGTTTGATCACGCCGCGCGACCGCCGAAACTTCTTTCCGATGAGTTGTGCCTTTTTCCCGCGGCGCTGCGCTTTCGTAAAAATTTACACCTTTCTTTAAAGGCAGGTCTCACCATCGTCACAGGGATTTACGAAACGTCTTCGGTGAATGAGGACGAACAAGTGCAAAACACGTCTTCAGCACGCTGCGTCCACCTTGTGGAACGCTCGCAAAAACACGATTTCGCTGCATGCCAGATGGCCGTCCGGTGGCGCTGCGGCGACCAATCGGGGATGCGCGATCCAGGAAATTGTCATACAGACCAGTGGAGGATCCCAATCTCAACCGCCGGCACCTCGCTGAGCAAAATCTGTGAAGTTGCCAGACACGCGAACTACGTACGGTCAATTGCAAAGGGATCCCACGCGAAGGCCGGGGGGGGGGGGGGGGGGGGGGGGCATTGGTGCCGCCCGGGCACAAGCTCCGTCATCCGTCCGGGATGTCTACGTCAGCGCGGCACCGCGCAATAAAGCGTGACGTTGGTACCACATGATGCGCATCCCGGGGTGCAAAGAGGGGGATTATTCCCCTTGTGAACACCCCTTAACAACTACAGTCTGACAATTCGAGATATACAAATTCCTGTTTTACCATTTCTCAACCGAAACAAGAAATGCTCTTGAGAGGCAAGTGTTTGAACGAACTCAGAAAACCACAGACGCACAAATGGATGCCCTCCTCCTCCTGCCTGCTGTATATTTTATCAGCACTAGGAAAGGAAACAGGAGTTGGTTCATATATGATTCTAAAAAAAATGAGAAAATATTTTTCTCTCAAGGGCAGACAAGATATGTACTTAAAGGTATCAGCAAGAAGTAGTCCATTTCTGGAAGTTAACTTCTACAAAACTACTAAAACTTTAAATTATATAAAAGTTTACCTAATTTAGTTAGCCGGTCTGTACTACTCACACCACTTCGTATAGCCTTGTCAGCATTGGGTATGACTTTGAACAGCCCGGCTTGTAAGTCTCGAAGTCAAGGTCAGCGACAAGGGTGCATCGAGAGCTTGCGTTTATAAGGTGCAGGTAAAGGAGCTCTCTTATCTTCTCTTTTGACGGGTACGCGTATACTACTTGCGTATTGGGTGGCGAGGTCGGGTCTCCGTATAATGTGCAGCCCGTCAGCAACTCCGTTTCGTTTGGCAGTTGTCCTGTGCACATTTCAAAAAGCGGCGCCCGGCCCGTAATATATGGAAAACGGGTCGATGTTAAATAACGCTCATTTTGCACATCAAAGCGAATGGCAGCCATAGAAATACCAACGCAGATCTTTCCCTGATGCCTATTATAGCCACGGATACTTGCGAGAAACTCGAGTGTTTTCGTCGTGACGGACTGGCAAACGCCAGTGTTAGCTTTTTGAGGTAGGAATTCGTGGGTCATGAAGAAAACAAAGTCCACCAGGTCCAGCGGCATCGAGCCTACGGTTACGTTGTCTCCATAGGGAAGAATGAGCGTCACCAGCGCTGATAGATTGTTCAGATTCAGAAGCTTCCTCACGTTAGCGAAAAGAGCTGACAGTGTGCTGTGAACATGGAAAGGCTGGCAGGCGCCTGTGGGCACAACCCAGTGGATGGCGATCCCGTCCAGCCGAAGGTCGACCATCATAGTCACGATGTCGACGACTAGGGTGTCCATGGCCACAGGGTCTCTGCCCAGCCTTGAGAAGTGAGGACTGTCCTCGGGGTACCCGCCGAGGGCTACCAGAACCTTGGTTTTGTTCCCACTGAGGCGGTCGGAAGTATTCTTCAGCTCCGAGATGCCGTACAAGTTGTCAAATGCTGGAACTCTACTTCTTACTTGGCCATCATCGATGCTCATTGACCAATAGATGACATATGGGCAAAGGTCGAATGGTAGATGCTCCGGGAGGTAGTGGAAGTCTTCCCGTTTGCGGAATCTTGAGTTGTTAAACAGACAAAAAAAAACGGAGGTGTTTTGTATGTCGCATGAAAAAATTGCTGCTATTACGGCACAGACCGTTGATGTCCTCCAGGTTCACTGCACCAGAGCAATTCAACTCGACGGCTCCCAAGGGATTTACAGTTGTCCAGAGACTTGCGGTGGAACGCGTGATCAAGTCCACAGTGGTGCTGTTGCTGTTGGATGAAATCTTGTTTAAATGTGACAAGTATCCAAGGAGCACTAGGCCGATGGGAATCAACATGGTTCCCGCACTTGCGATGCAGAAGAACCACATCTTAAGGCATCTGGTGTTCTCTTCCACCTCTTCGCCGTTGAACTCCTCTTCAGTGGAGGTGAAGTTTCGTCGGAAACTGACTGGACTCGGAGCACGGGCGTTATCGGGAACTGCCCGATTCCACCTTTTAGCTTGCGAGGTGCTAATTCGAGGTGCACTGCGAGTCCGGGAGAAATCCCCTTCTTTCGCTGTTTGATGATGACTCTGCGAAGTGGGTTCGGCTCTGGCTTTTACGGAATGGGTACCGTCGCTGGCTGGTGTTCCGGTGGAGGATCTCCCGGAGAATATTGAACTCCCGCTAGTAACCTCGTTCTTGTTAGCGTCTTCAGAAGTAGGGCTAACGCTCTCCATTTTTAGGTACACTGAGCCGCTTCGAGGTGCGTACAGGGACGTTCGCCAACAGCAATAGGCGCGCAAGTTGGAACAGCCGGTGCTTTGATGGCAAAAGCGCGAGGCTGGCACGAGACGTTTTCGTCTTTTTTCATGCACAATTAATGAGGATGTGCTGGGCGCGTGGCGTCAACCCAGGATCGTGTAAAGCCCCTTCATGTTTCAGAAGTAGCGCAAGGTGCCCCTATGCACGAGGCACGTGCAACGTGCAGCCCTTGGGAAGATCATAGCCGCACTACAGTGCCGCACAGCGCAGCACTGAGCTAGATTTCATACTCCATGTTCCTCGCTGAAGTGGCGCGCGGCACGTGTCTCGAGCATTTTCACACCAATGAATGGCGCCACTTTTCTCAGGATAGAGGGGCTTTAGGTAGAGCCCTGGGTTCCATTCCAACCCCTGCCCGTTCCGATCTGAGTGAGCATTGTGTCGGCGCGCGCTCGTGTATCATTATATTGTTTATATTGTATTCTAAATCTACGGGACCTATGTTAAAGGTACCTTTATGCTGGTCGTGTGAATGGGGTATAAGGCGCACTGCTGCGTGTCAAATGGCCTTTAGCCAGCTCTTTTTTTTTTCTGCCAAAGTGCAGCAAATGGGAATATTTATTTGAGCGAAATTTTCGGGAGCTTTTCTCCCGAAAAGGTGGTAAGATTGATGCCAAAAAGAAAAAAAAATAAAGATGCTTTTTCTGCTCTTTTATTTTCTTTTCTGATTTGCAGTTTTGACGCGAACCGTTAGCGTTAAAAACGACGCACCAAACCTCCTAGAAAACTTGCTTTTGCCTCAAAATTTTGAATGGTTTAAGCGCCCACACGCAGCATCGCGTTTAATATCTTCTGCTCACGTTCCAAGACCGATAGGACACCGACTTTTATTTATTTATTTTATTTATTTATTTACCCTCAATGGCCTGAGGCATTATAGACGGGAGTGGATTAAATTTCATAAGATAGTACAACATCGTGCAGTTATTAATGAAGACAGATAAGAGGCTCCTAATCATACAATGATAGCTAAGGCGTTCTTGAAAAGATTGTGGTCTTCGATGGCTGCCGTAGGTGCGGGAAGGTGATTCCACTCATATGATGTGCGTGGGAAAAAGGACTGAAAAAAAGCTTTAGTTTTCCGAAGTGGAATTCCAACCTTAAAAGCATGATCCAACCTGAATAAGATATACGGGGGAGGCAAAATAAAATCGTGGCGCAGATATGGGTGATGAAAGAGCTTGTGAAATAGACATAGTCGAAGTAATTTACGGAGAGATGCTACAGTTGGTAGGTTGAGGCTAGATTTCATTAAACTTATGCTGGCAGATCTGTTATAGTTAGATAGGATACAACGAACTGAAATATTTTGAACCATTTAAAGTGAACCTATTAAGTTTTCTTGGTAAGGAGCCCACACAGATGAAGCATATTCAAGTTTTGAACGGATTAGTGTTTTATATAACAAATGTACATCTGCTCTTTGGTCGGGGCTTGAGACACCTTGTGCCCTTCTATTCTTATTCGGAGTGCTGCAGAGAAAAGGAGGCGCAAGGACGACTCGCCACTTTATTGATTTTTCCAAGGAAACTGTTGAGTAGCCATATCATCGGCGTTTTTTTCTTTTTATATGGGCTTAGAGACTATTTTAGCAGCTCCTAAGTATTTATGTTGTATGTATGTTTGGACAGCCGGAACTTAGTGTGCCTCTAGGGCAACTTGTCCGTCACCTGTAGGGTAAACATTAAGCCGGTACCCTACAACCCCTAGCCTAAGAGTCTTTAACGTGCACCGCGCAGTAATAGGGATTCTAGTAGGTCATACTCTGTGGAATTTGAGCCCTACGGGCGTGTGCTGAATTCATGCTTCAAAGTAGCCGTAAAAACTTCCCCTAGCAAAGCGTAGCTTTAAAATACAATATAAACCCTATAATGATACACGACCGCGCGCCGATACAATGCTCATTCAGATCAAAACGGGCAAGGGTCGGGATTGAACACACGGTTCCTGGGTTCAATCAACCCAGTAACCTTGGGTTGATTGAGAACCTGCCCTGAAAGCTTTCGCTCCATGCGCCTACATGCGCCCACCATGTCCCCATAACTGTGCTTGAAAAAGACGAAAACGTCTCGTGCCATACTCGTGCTTTTGTCATCACAGCACCGGCTGTTCCAACCCGCGCGCCTATTGCTGTTGCGAACGTTCGTGTGCACACCTCGCAGCAGCTGAGTGGACTCGAAAATGGAGAGCGTTAGCCCTACTCCTGAAAACGCTAACAAGTACGAGGTAACCAGCTGCAGTTCGATGTTTTCCGGGGGTACCTCCACCGGGACACCAGCCAGCGATGGTACCCATTCCGTAGAAGCCAGAACCGAACCCACTTCGCAGAGTCATCATCAAACAACGAAGGAAGGGGATTTCTCCCAAACACGGCAGTGCACCACGAACAGGGACCTCGCCAGCTAAAAGACGGAATCGGGCAGTTTCCGATACCGCCCGTGCTCCGAGTCCAGTCGATTTCAGACAAAAAGTCTTCTCCACTGAAGAGGTGTTCAACGATGAAGAGGTGGAAGAGGACACCTGGTGCCTTAAGATGTGGTTCTTCTGCATCGCAAGTGCGGGAACCATGTTGATCCCCATCGGCCTTATATTCCTTGGATACCTGTCACATTTAGACAAGATTTCCCGCAACAGCAGCAGCACCACTGCGGTCTTGATGACGCGTTCCACCGCCGGTAGAAGGACAAGTCTAAATCCCTTGACAGCCCTCGACTTAAATTCCTCTGAAGCGGTAACCCTGGACGCCGACATCAGCGGTCTGTGCCGTAATGTCAGCAAGTTTTCGATGCCGCATCACAAAAACCTCCGTTTTTTTCTGTTTAGCCACTCAAGATTCCGCAAACATGAAGATTTCCACTACCTCCCGGGGCATCTACAGTCCAACCTTTGCCCATATGTCATCTATTGGTCAATGAGCATTGATAATGGCCAAGCAAGAAGTAGAGTTATAGCATTCGAAAAGTAGTACGGCATCTCGGAGCTGAAGAATACTTCCGACCACCTCAGTGGAAACAAAACCAAGGCTCTGGTGGCCCTCGGCGGGTACCCAGAAGACAGTCCTCAATTCTCAATTCTGGGCAGAGACCCTGTGGCCATGGACACCCTAGTCGTCGACATCGTGAAAATGATGATCGACCTTCGCCTGGACAGGATCGCTATCCACTCGGTTGTACCCACGGGCGCCTGCCAGCCTGTCGACGTTCATACCATACTGTCAGCTCTTTTCGCTAACGTGAGGAAGCTTTTGAGTCTGAACAGTTTATCAGCGCTGATGACGCTCATTCTTCCTTACGGAGACGCCGTAACCGTAGTCTTGATGCCGCCGGACCTGGTGGATTTTTTTCTTCTTCATGACCCAAAAGGTTCTACCGGACATCAGTACCGGCGACATTTGCCCGTACGTCACGATGAAAACACTGGAGTTTCTCACAAATATCTCTGGCTATAATGAGTATCAGGGAAATCTCTGCGTCGGTATTCCTATGGCTGCCATCCGCTTAGATTTGCTAAATTATCGTTATTCCACATCGACCAGCTTCCCCTATTTTCCGGGCCGGGCGCCACTTTTCGAGATGTGCACAGGACAACTACCAGGAGACATGAACTGGATGGGCTGCACATATTACATAGATCCGACCTCGCAAGGTACTATGCGAGTAATATACACGTACCCATCAGCTGATAAGATGAACGATCTCCTTCACCTGAACCTTTTTTACGCAAGCTCACGATGCACCCTTGTCGCTGATCTTGACTTTGAGACTTACAAGCCGGGCTGTTCAAAGTCATACCCAATACTGATAAGACTATACCAAGACGTGTGAGTAGTACACACCGCCTAACTAAATTAGGTATACCTTTCTGTAATTTAAAGCTTTCGCACTTTTGTAAAAGGTATCTTCCAAAAATGGAGAGCTTCCTGCACATACCTTTAAATATATATTTGTCTGCCCTATACTGAAGGATATTTTATCACTTTTTGGAATCAATATGAACCACCTTCTGTTTCCTTTGCTAGCACTTCTGCTAAAATAATAACCAGCTATGAGGAGCACTGCATTCTTTTGGGCGTCGGTGGTTTTCTGCGTTCGTTGTAACACTTGCCTCTCACGAGCATTTCTTGCTTGGGTTGAGAAAAGGTAAGACAAAATTTTGCATATCTCGTATCGTGAGACGGTAGTATTCACAAGGGGGAGTAATCCCCGTCTCTCCTCTCTCTCCCCCCCCCCCCCCCCCCCCCCCGCCTTTTCGCCCCGGGATGAGCATCACAAGGTAATTACATCACGCTTTTTTTCGCGGTGCCGCGCGGACGTTGACATCCCATGGGTATGGGGGAGTTTTTGCATGCTTTTTGCTCGGGCTGCACGAACTCCCCCCGCCTTCGCGTGGGATTTCCTTGCAATTGACGGTTTTTAATACAAGTGTTTTGCAACTTAACAAGGTTTGCTCAGCGAGGCGCCGGCTGTGGTATCGGGATCGCCCACTGGTCTCTATTAGGGGTGTCGCGAACTCTTATCGAACCGGATTTTTAGGTCGAACCTTCGGGGGTTCGTTCGAACTTTTCACTAGATTCGACCGGTTCGACTTTGTGGTAGACCTCTGTGCCGGTCAAAAATCGGCGGCGGCGGCGCGCCGGTGCTTGTACCTCCGGCGGCAACTTGTGGACGGCGCGGGAGTCAACGGATCGGCGGCGGCGTGGGGCGGGAGAAAGGAGAAAGGGCGGGGGGGGGGGTCAATTTAGAGATTGAGGGGATGCGAAAGGAGTCGAATTTAGAAAATAATGCAAAAAGCTAAACAGGGTGCCTTTTTTTCTGGAGAGCTACATCGCCTCCGCTGTGAAGAGTTCGTCCGTTGGAAGAATCAGGTACCCCGCGTCTTCTTCATTCTCTTTCGTAAGCAAATCTGCCGCCGGCCCCAGCCGCGGCGCAAGATCCTTCGCGAGACGAGCAGCGACGACAACGTCCACTTCGCCACGTGCTTCATTGTCACGCGCCCCGCGTCTGACAATTCGACCGAGCACGTCCTTCGATTCCTAGAAGAAAAAATCGTACTCTGATTCGGTACGCCGAAAGCCGCCACCGACAACGACTGGGTCCTAAGCTCATGTTTGGCTTCACGGTACATCACTCCCTGACAGGAGAATTCAGCACATCCTTACAGTACCTCACGCTCCAGAAACTAACAAATTCGTCCAAACGCGCCAACGGAAAAATCCTTTCATGTCTGCGAAAGAACGTCAATTGAGACATCGACCATTGGAGCGACCATCTCCAGGCATCCACTTTGCAAGTGAACCAGCAGCCGGACTCCAGACATCACCGTTCGAACTCTCGCTCAACTTTGTTCCTCGTCGACCAGTGGGGACAATGAATCTTCCCCGCTTCCCGACGAGGTTGGCGACGTCAACGCGAACTGCGACGCTGCAAACGCGAACCTCGCTGACTACACCATTTCCGGGTTTACCCCGGGCAAGGCACACCGGATCGCAGCCAAGCTAAAGCACGATAGCCCAAGTTTTTTTTTCACGAACAACCAGCGGTCGACACCGATTTCAGCACTACGTAATCGGAGGATCCGCCTTGCCGCGGCGGATCCTCCGATTACACGCACGCTTCACGCCGACGCCGCCCTCCACGATGGCTAGACGCACAACGGAGGATCACGAAAACATTAACAACATTTGCGAAGACGCAAAGATTTTGACCTGGGGAGTGTAAGCGAATATGCTTGGGCTTCGTGTCCGGTGATGTGGTCTCCACCCTCAGGTGTCCTGATGCTCCTTCGTCTTGTTTGTTCTTCCTGTCGTTGTTGCGTTTCAATTTAATTCTCTTGCTCTGGGTGGCTAGCTAACAAACGCTCACGCGTACGAGCCCCCGCTTATTGGCCCAGCCTTGCGAGCCACCCAGAGTACCTCAAATTCCGCTAATAAAGATGAATGTATGAATGAATGCTGGTGGTGAAACCCGTAAGGAAAGCCTCCCTGCTTCGACCGGATGATCGGAGCCCGACCAGCTAGACTTCGACCCCCGACACCGGCATTCCTGAGTGGGAAGGAGGAAGGAGGACCCCTAAAAACACGAGCGACAGGAATAGAATGAAAACTAACGCGAATATAGCCCTCTTGTATTAAATTATTTCTCTGATTTTTCATCAAATCGTTTTACACTCTACAAAACCGTTCACTCCGTTCTAAGACTTCTACATTGACGAAACGGTAGAGACACAGGCGAGCTGGTTAAGAACTTTCATAGCAACCAGAGACACGGAACGGTAAAGAAACGGACAAAACAACAAGTTTCAAACAGTGCTTCTAGTTTATTTGAACAACGAACGCTCTTACATATACGTCAAGACCCTCACCACCAAAAGAGAAACACCCCTCCACTAACGCACCGAAAGCCGGACACGAGGGCAAATATAAATGATTTGTGGTGCCCCCCCTGCTTTCACAGCGACCAGCCACCCTGGCGGCCTCGCTTGAGAGCTGATATGCCACATGCGATAACAGGCAACTCCAGCACGATTCCCTTACTATTCTTGGAAAACTAACAAAACAAAATCTTAAAAAAAAAAAAAAGCTTTATATCACTATCTTCTGCCAGGGACTGTGTGCTTACACAATATCCAGAGGTCAAAATACACATGGTCTCCCTGAGAACGGGAGACCATGACCATACTGAAGTGTCATTCGGCGAAACGTGAGCGTTCGCTAAAACGTCATTCGATCAAGTGAGTGCCTCCTCAGAACTCTTCTATCATTTTCTTTCCCTTTGTGCAAACCCTGGGTATTCCCCATTCAATCTGACAATCATTACAGTCTACAACATGTTTAGCAATTTCCAAGTACTAAGCCTTATCTTCTGCTGCCCTTTTATGTTTCAAGAGCTTTCATTTAACAATGACATGTTTGTCCAACATTAAACAACCTACACCGCAACGGAATGCCGTACATCACTCTTACCTTACAAGTTACATTTGGGGTTTTATGTTTTTGTGGCACTCTGAGGACCAGCAGAAATGAATTAACCTTTCTAATTTGTGCTGAAGTTTGAAAACTAAATTCACACCGAACATCTTTGCCACTGAATAGAGTTACTAGAAATTCTATAGTCATAAGGCACACACTCAACATCCTTCACAATCGGTTTTTCCACAGGAGCCGAATTAAACCTTCCTAACACCTCGAGGACAACTCTAAAAATTACATCCTGGTGATGACCCGCTTCCAAAAGACGCATCTTTTGCAACTCAACTACCTCTCCAACCCAATTCATAACGGATTTTTCACAGCTGTCAGCTGCCAACAGTAGCTTTGCTAATTCCTTGTCCTACCTCCAGCACAGGCTCCTTTCTGTGTGCAACAGGAGGTCTAAGTACTGTATTTTGTCCTGAATGGTACTTTCCTCTGTGAACGTCAAATCCTGGCATTCGTCTACTATAAACTTCTTAACCGTCTCTACCAACCCTTCCTGGAAAGCACACATCAAAATGTCGTCAGCGACGGACAACGACAGCTCCACTCGGCAAGGATATTGCACAACCGTTTCAACATGAACATCCGTCTTGCTTAAAAAAATCTTGGAAAACACTGGAGCAATTGACGACCAAATACACACTTCATCTTTTTTAATGAAAAAAGAACCATCAATGATCAAAGTCTACAACGGTGGATTTTAAATAAAACTCCGGAATGCTAAAAAAAAAAAACTTTACTTATCAATCCCGGAAGCAGACTGAAACCACTAGGTTATCATCACACCACCTCCTGACCCTTATTAACAGCTCCACCTTATTCATAGAGTAGTATAAGTCCTTAATGTCTAATGTTGTCATATCACACCTTCTCCCGTGATGTGGATTCAATATTTCAATCAATTGTTCAGTTTTTGAGTGACAATGGACAGTTGAGCTCGACTCCTGCCAGGCATTTCTGGATAAAAACCGACATCACCTTCTGCCAAGCTCCATTTTCGTTCACAACCACTCTACACCAGGATGTACTTGTTAGAGTTGTGCTCAAGGTGTTAGAAAAATTTAATCCGGCTTCTGTGGAAAAAAAACAAAAAACGTTTGTGAAGTATGTTGTGTGTGCCTTACTACCACGGAATCTCTCATTATATCAGTGGCAAAGAGGTTCGAGGTAAATTTAGTTTTCAAATCTCTGCCCAAACTAGAAAGATTAACCCCTTTTTCGGGTAATGGTCCTCAGGGCTCAAAAAAAAAACAAAAAAAAAACTAAAAACCCAGATATAACTTGTCAGGTAGGAGTGGTGTACTACATTGCGTTGCGGTGTGGGTTGTCCTATGTTGGGCAAACTGGTCGTTGTTTAATTGAAATGCGGTTGGAACATAAAAGGGCAGTAGAATTGATAAGGCTCAGAACACGGAAATCGCTAAACATGTTATAGACTAGCTGTAATGACTGTCAGCCTGAGTGGGGCGATTCCCAGGTTATGCACGAAGAGAAAGAAAATTGTAGGAGAGTTCTGAGGGAGACCATCCGCATCTTGACCTGTGGCAGTAGACGTTTGCAAAATCCCCCAAGCGCCCCGGCCCACGCGCGAGGAATTGTGGGAGAGACTGTCCCTCGCCTGGCCGCTTGATCAAGTTAAGCGGCACTCGAAGGAATACGCTACAGGGCGAGTCAACGGAGCGAGCGCGGGCGGCCAAATCACAGCGCACTCGGCTCTTGCGTCGCGATTGTTGCTTCAGAGCTCTGCCTACCCATATGACATGTGCGCGGGTGTTCATAAACGGCTCCTCTCGACTGCACGCGAGTCAAATGAACCAAAATGAACAGCTAACAGCGCGATAGGAATTGGTAGCAACGGTATACTCACCCGGGGAACGACGCGCGAAGCGGCGTGTTGTCCGTCGGCACTCCCGGCAAAAAAGGCGAAATAAAGACTCAAATACTATATATTGTCACTGGTGGTGACCAAAAAACAATAAATATACAGGAAGAAATAAACGTTTAATGTGGCGAACTTGTGCCAAAAATAAAAGGGTACAAAAGAGAACAGCAGAGCGTCGCGGGCGTCGATGTCGGCGAAACCTCAGGATCGAGCGCAGGGGCGAGATTGACTCGACAAGGTCGCGGGCGGCCTCTTATTTAAGGTGAGTCATTATCTCGAAGATTCGGCGGAGAAGGTTCGAGCGTAGCGCGCTCGGGGCGGGAATGAACACGCACTTCCTGGAACAAAAAAGCAGGGATAAACGATAGAAGTTACGTCCGGAACAAGAATAAACGAGAACTTTCCAGAGGTTCGTGATCGAGCGTTGCTTTCTCAGCCCTGCGCGCGGCATTATGCCCCCTTTAAAAGTGCATCGTCCCGATGCAACATAAAACACAAAGCCACAACAGAAGGATAGCAGAATCGTGAGTCACAGTTCACGGTTTGACGGGAGTTCAAAGTTTTATCGTTCGTAGTACGGCTTGAGGCGCACGACGTGGACTACTTCGGGTCGTGGTTGGCGTCGTCTTGATAATCTAGTTCCGTCGGGAAGAACCTCGTAGTTTAAGTCCCCGAGACGGCGAAGAACCTTGTAGGGTCCAAAGTAGCGCTTGAGAAGCTTCTCGCTGACACCGCGGCGCCGTATTGGTGTCCAGATCCATACCCGGTCTCCGGGTTTAAAGTGGGGGTCATGCCGGTGAAGATTGTAGCGGCCGCGGCGTCGACATGTTGCTGGTCTTGAATTCGTAGTCTGGCTAGCTGGCGGACCTCTTCTGCCCGTTGAGCAACCACCTGGGCGTCATCGCTCCCGTCGTCGACTGACTCGTGCGGCAACATAGAGTCTAGCACAGTCGTCACCGCCCGGCCGTACACCAGCTCGAAGGGCGTCACTCCTGTGGTCTCTTGCACTGCTGTGTTGTAGGCGAACGTGACGTAGGGCAGCACTTCGTCCCAGGTCTTGTGCTCCACGGCGACGTACATGGAGACCATGTCGGCGATTGTTTTGTTGAGCCGTTCCGTCAACCCGTTGGTCTGCGGATGGTATGCCGTTGTTCGACGGTGTTCCGTGTGGCTTAGACGAAGGATCTCTTGGGTCAACTGTGCCATGAACGATGACCCTCGGTCTGTGATCAGTACTTCGGAGGCGCCATGCCGGAGGACGATGGACTCGATGAAGAACTTGGCGACTTCGACCGCAGTCCCCGACGGAAGGGCTTTCTTCGCGGCGTAGCGAGTAAGATAATCGGTGGCGACGATTATCCAGCGGTTCCCCATCGTCGACGGTGGAAAAGGACCCAGCAAATCCGTTCCAATTTGCTGGAAGGGCTTGGTTGGCGGGGTAATCGGCTGGAGGAGACCTGCTGGCTTTGACGGCGGTTTCTTGCGTCGCTGGCACTCATGGCACGATCATGTGTAGAGATGGACGGTCTTCGGAAGCTTTGGCCAGTAGTACTTGTCACGAATCCGGGCAAGGGTCCTGCTGTCGCCGAGATGTCCGGCCGTTGGGTCGTCGTGGCACCCTTGAAAAATTTCTTCTCGGAGGCTGGCGGGGACAACCAGTGGCCAGGCAGTTTCGCTGGTTCCGAAATTCTTTCTGAAGAGCACGCCTCCCCGCAGGACAAAGCTCGGTAGGTCCCGAGAAAAGACCCGTGGGACTGACCATGGTTAAAATTGCGCACAAATAGAAAGGAACAGAGAAGAGGGAAGAGAGAAGAGACAAGCGCAAACTCACAACTCGATGTATTGATGGAAGAAAAAAGAACAGCCCTGGGTATCAGCTCGAGCCGAGGCCACACTCGCACGGGGGCACCCGAGCACGCGGAGGACACACACCATCAACCAGACTCAAACGGCTGTAGAAAGGCTATTTCCTTGTCGGTTAAAGCCACAGAAGGATGGCTGACACAACGCTCGCCAAAGCGGAGTGTACTAAAAATTCAAAAATTTCGCGAGTGTGTTTTTCGGTGAATCTGCCAATTATGGAGTTCTTTTGTAAAGAAGGCGTACACTTACATGCTTGACAATGCAGAGGTAGGTGACCCGCCACTGTTGAATTTAGAGAAAGATTGTGCTCATTCACACGAGGGAGAAATCCCGGGGATTTCTCCCCGGCACGCGCGCATCACGAGATGAAAACGCGAGGCTTTTACACATCGCAAAGCCTGACGTTTTCGTCGTGGGATGCGCGTGCCGGGGAGAAATCCCCGGGATTTCTCCCTCGTGTGAATACCCCTTTATTAATACACCGTCCTGTCTGTTCTACGTAGGATTCGCCACAGGAAAGGGAATGCTATAAATCACTCTGGTTGAACAGGGCACGTAAGGGCGGACTTGTTTTGTGCGGCACCTGTGTTTTGTAATATTTTCTATTTTTGCTCGAACCTTAGAACAAATTTGACCCATTATTTGGGGTGCCGACATCACTAAGGGGACTCCGTACCTATTGGCTACCTGTTTGAGATTGTGAGATATTCTGTGTATATAGGGAACCACCACCACTCGTTTTTTTGTCGATATCACGTGCAGCTTTTTTGCATCCTTTTACTGTTTTTATCAGAGTTCCTACCACTTCAGTTAGCACCTGCGCTGGAAACCCAGACGCTGTAAGCCTCTCAATTTGAGCATTAAAACTGCTTTTGATGGTGTGGAGGCATGACTTCTTTAGGGCTGAAGTAAGGCAGGAAAGAGCTATGCCTCTCTTTACGACTTTTGAGTGCGAGGACCTATAGTGCAGTAAACCTTTTTTTAGAACGGGGTGAAAATGACCAGAACAGGTGGTTTGTTTGCAAAGATAGGGAAAGGCCTAGAAATTGCAACACACCTTCCTTAGGAGTTTCACAGGTAAAAATAAGTCCTGAACCGCACTTGTGGAATATGTCCATGATGCTACTAATTACATTATTGTCCAATGTCTTTCGGTACACTAGCAGAAAATCGTCTACATACCTAAACACGTGAAGAACTGGCATAGACGCTATGGCCGTCTTAATGGCGCGGTCGACCCCCGCAAGAAAAATATCACTTAGGACCGGTGCAACGCAAGAGCCTATACAGACTCCCGACTTTTGCAAAAATACCCCGTTTTGCCACCCAATGAATGTCGAATTAAGATAGAAATGTAGCAGCTCAAGAAAACTTTCTATAGGTACACCACTTGAGTTCCGGAACGAGAGCTCACCGTGGGACTCAATACAGGACTTAACACCTGTGCTGGTCATTTTCACCCCTATCCTCGGACATTTTGACCGACGGGTCAAAATTTCCGAGGATAGGGGGCGACTGGAGCCTTCGCTTGAGTACGCCGAACGCTTGCTCTTGCTCCTCTCCCCACTGGAACTGCACGTCGTCTTTCGTCAGATGCGTCAACGGTGCAGTAATTTGCGCAAAGTCACGAACGAAACGTCTGTAATGGGCGCACAGCCCAAGGAATCTTCGAACGGTCTTCTTGTCTGATGGCTTCGGGAACTCGGCGACAGCGGACGTCTTTGCGGGATCAGGGCTTACATCCTGAGCACTCACGACGTGGCCCAAGAATTTCAGCTCACCAAAGGCGAACCGACACTTAGAAGGCTTGAGGGTCAGCCCAGCAGCCTTGAAGGCCTGTAGCACGGCTCGCAGTCGTCTCAGGTGCTCGTCGAATTCGCTTGCGAGCACCACAACATCGTCGAGGTAGACAAGATAGCTTTGCCATTTCAAGCCGGCAAGGACGGTGTCCATAACGCGCTGGAAGGTTGCCGGCGCTGTGCACAGCCCGAACGGCATTACTTTAAACTCATACAGTCCATCCGACGTGACGAAGGCTGTTTTCTCACGATCTCGTTCGTCGACCTCAATCTGCCAGTACCCGCTCTTCAAGTCCATCGAAGAAAAGTATCGGGCGTGGCGCAGCCGGTCCAGGGTGTCGTCGATGCGTGGCAGCGGGTAGACGTCCCTTATTGTTACGGCGTTCAGTCGGCGATAGTCCACGCAGAACCGAAAAGTCCCGCGCGCGTCTTTCTTTTTCACCAGGACTACCGGTGATGCCCACGGACTGCTTGAGGGCTGGAGAATGTCGTCGTCGAGCGTTTCTTGTACCTGCTGCTGGATGGCTTCCCTTTCTTTCACGGAGACCCTGTACGGCGGCCGATGCACAGGGAGTGCGTCGCCATCGGTAATTATCCGATGTTTCGCAACCGTCATTTGGCGCACCTTCGACGACGCGGAGAAGCACTCACTGAACTCGGCGAGAAGGTCACGAAGTTGTCGTCGTTGTGGGGCTGGGAGGGATGGGTCGATGTCGAGCTCTGAGGACGTGATTGTCTTGTTCTGCGTCGGAGAGGCGTCTTCTGAGATCACGGCGATCGCGGCTGAGTCTTGAATTTCCTCGACGTAGCCCACAGCTGTACCCTTTGTAAGGCGCTGTGACTCTTGCCGGAAGTTGGTGACAAGGGCTACGGTACGCCCGTCCTGGAGCTCGGTTACGCATCTTGCAATGCCAATCCCTCGTCCGAGGAGAAGTTGGACGCTTCCTTCCAGCAGTGCTCCACCGCAGGTGGCTCCTTCGGGCCCAACGGGCACAAAGACACTCGACAGCGGCGGCAGGTTTACGTGGCTGGCGAGGACTCGCATTGCAGCTAACGTCGGTTTGGGATTTTCCACCGATAAGACAGGCTTCCGAAGCGTCAGCTTGTTCTCCGCAAGGTCGATGATGGCGCCGTATTCACACACGAAGTCCATTCTGAGAATGACGTCCCTCGAGCAGTCTTGCAGAACGACGGACTTCACAGGGCATGTTTCGCCGTGAATCTCGACGCGAGCGGTGCATCTCCCGACTAGTGCAATCAGGTGTCCTCCTGGCGGTTCTTATTTGTGGTCCATCCCACGGCGTCATGACTTTTCGAAGGCGGCGGGAGAGCCTCGCACTCAAGACTGAGTAGTCTGCTCCGGTGTCCACGAGTGCCGATGAGTCGAGGCCGTCGATAACAACGTTTAGGTTGTTGGACACCGAAGCAGGAGCGTCATTGTGATGCGTAGCGTCGGGAGAGTGAGAGCGCTCCGTCGTTCTTGGAGGCTCTTTACGTCGGTCGTCTTCGGCAACTCTACCTCCAGGGGTTGCCGCGCCTAGTTTCCCCGGCGAGAAGCGAGGGGCGACAGGCTTTCACGTCGGGGTCGGTGCATCGGCGAAGCTGGACGTCGTGGCGAAGGCGATCGGAACTCTCGGTGGGACGCAGGCTCGGGGGACTGAGGTAGTCGCAGGTACTCGTCGATCTCCCGAGGGCGTTCACCATACCGGGGGCGCGGGTCGTTTGGGTGGAATCCGCGCAGCCCGAGTCGTCGGTATGGGCATCGGCGGTACACATGATCGGCCTCGTCGCAGTGATAACACAGCGGTCGTCGATCGGCCGTGCGCCACACATCCGTCTTCCTTGGCGCCGGTTGTTCAGTGCAGAAGAACTGGGGTTGCCCTTCCACACGTCGGAAGGTTTGTGGCTCTTGCAGTACACGTCGAGGTGGTGTCGAATACTGCTGGGCAGCTGGCGCCGGTCTCCGAGTTACCGCGGCGTAGGTCAAAGAGGGCTCCTCGGGTGCTGGTACGCTGGCAGGAGCCTCAGGTTGGAATGCCCGCTGGACCTCCTCGCGGACAACTTCGGCTATTGACACCGAAGCAGGCTGGTGGGTAGCAGGCAGGAGCTTCTCGATTTCCTCCCGGACGACGTCCCGGATGATCTCGCGTATGTCTGGGGTGTTGCTGCTGTACGGCGAGGGGGCAGCGAAGCCAGGAAGTCTCTGATAGTGGGAGGCGCGTGCTTGAAGGGCACGTTCGATGTTAGTTGCCTCGGTGATGAAGTCTCGGACGGTGATAGGCGGATTCTGCACAAGGCCTCCAAAGATGGTCTCTTTCACTCCTCGCATCAGGAACCGCAGCTTCTTCTCTTCAGGAGCGTTTGGGTCGGCGCGGTTCATGAGGCGGAGAACGTCCTCGACGAAACTTGTGACGCTCTTGTTTGGCCCTTGGCTTCTTGCTCGAAGAAGTTCTTCGGCCCGCTGATGTCGCTGCTGGCTTGCGAAGGTGCGTCGAAGCTTTGCCTGGAAGTCTTGCCAGGACGAAATCGACGCTTCGTGGTTCTCGAACCACGTGCGTGCCGTGCCTTCCAGAGCGAAGTAGCGTTCTGAAGGCACTGCTCCGGAGTCCATGCGTTATGGCGAGCAACTCGTTCGTAATGTTGCAGCCAATCTTCAACGTCCTCGTGGACCTCCCCGTGGAATGGCGTCGGAGTCCGGGGTGTGACGGGAAGGTATACGACAGCGGCGGCGGACGGGTTCTGCGACGACTGGTTGTCCACCGTCGGCCTCGTTGGCTGCCTGGTCCGGGGTGGCAGAAGTCCGTGTTCCGGGGGTAGACCTTGGGTGCGGCAACTGGATCGGGTCTCGATCTGGTCTTCGCTCGGTCCTCGGGAGGCTGGGTTCGGACTTGCACTGCGGGAACTCGGAGGGGAGCGCTGCACGGGCATGCGGTTACCCAGCACCTCCACCAAAATGTCACTGGTGGTGACCAAAAAACAATACATATACAGGAAGAAATAAACGTTTAATGTGGCGAAATTGTGCCAAAATTAAAAGGGTACAAAAAAAAACAGCAGAGGGTCACGGGCGTCGATGTCGGCGAAACCGCAGGATCGAGGGCACGGGTGAGACTGACTCGACAAGGTCGCGGGCGGCCTCTTATCTAAGGTGAGTCACTATCTCGAAGATTCGGCGGAGAAGGTTCGAGCGTAGCGCGCTCGCGGCGAGAATGAACACGCACTTCCTGGAACAACAAAAGCAGGGATAAACGATAGAAGTTACCTCTGGAACAAGAATAAACGAGAACTTTCAAGAGGTTCGTGATCGAGCGTCGCTTTCTCAGCCCTGCGTGCGGCAATATATACAAGAAATATCGCGTGCAGAAGAGACTAGAAACACTTAGAAGCAATAAAAAAAACGGGAATAGATAAAATAGGTAATGGAATCGAAAAACAGAGAATTAAGAGGAGGCACCACCAGGCATTGCGATTCCAAGGCAGAGCGGCCAGGCGAGGAACAGTCTCTCCGACAATTCCTCAAAATGGTGGATACTTGGGCTAGTTGGTGGTTGCTATACACAATTAAACAGCGCACAAGGAGAGGGACAGAAAAGGAAGGCAGAACAGGCAAGCGCTGACTCGCAACTGACGATTTACTATGAAAAGGAGAAGGAAGAAAACTACACACATGAACATATATCGGAAAAGAGAAAGATGTGAAAAAGCTAATAAATTAAATAAAATTACACCTAAAATAATTATAGCTGAAAAGGAAAACAAAATAAAATGAAAATCAATCTCTCAAAGTCCTAGGCATGTCCAGTGCCGGCACTCCGAAGCCTTGACCATACACCTATTTGTGCGCAGCTGCCCCCATAAACTCATACTCGCTGTCTTGTAGTGTTAATGATGGCTGGCTCACACATTTGGATTCGAGCTTTCTTATCCAAAAGGCTTCCACTATTTCTCTTGTTGTTTTTTCTTTATGGGAAGCTAGAACAGTTGTTGCACAAAAATCTGGATCACATCCACAGGTTCTGCAGTGGATGGTCAGGTGGCTTCCAGTGGTGGTTTGAAGAGACTGTTTATGTTCCCTCAAGCGGTCGTTGAGGCAACGCCCAGTCTGTCCGACATAGGTTTTCCCGCAGGACAGAGGAAGATGGTAAACCACTTGTAGAATGCAAGACACAAAGTGCACCTTGTGGTTTTTCATGCAGCAAGCCCTGCTGTCATTGTTCTTGTCCACAAGCGTGCAAATTCTACCCAGTTTGTTTGGGGCTGAAAACACCATGGGCACGTTGTATCTATTGGCAACATTTTTTAAGTTGTGCGACGTCTTGTGGATGTATGGTATAACTAGTGGTCGGATATTGGTAAGGTCTTTGCTCTTTTTTCTTTTCGTCAGTTGCGAGTCAGCGCTTGCCTGTTCTGTCTTCCTTTTCTGTCCCTCTCCTTGTGCGCTGTTTAATTATGTATGACAATTCCTCGCACGCGGGCCGGGGCGCTTGGGAAGATTGCAAATCGTCTATTGTGTAATCAGACCGTCCGTGCCATTGGGCAGTGATACAAAGCGTTTCTGTGTCTCTAAGGGCTTGTCTTGTGGGTTTTCCAAGAATAGTAAGGGTTGTGCGGGTGGATGACCAGCCATATTGCATATGGCTGGTCATCCCTCAAGCGAGTTCGTCAGAGTGGCTGGTTGGTAGGAGGTAGGAGGACCGAGTTTTGTGCCGCCTAGTGAGAACGCCTCTCACTAGGTGGCGCTAAAACTCGGCCCTCAGCCACAGGAAGCAAAGTGTTGAGGTTGCAACAGGAAGCTGTCGCGGTGTTGAATCAGTACAGATATCTGTGAGTGACACTGACGAATGCGCCCGACTACTGTCTGTGACAAATATCAAGCACATATTCAACAGACGGCACAGAAGGGGCATTACATCTTACGTCGGCGAATCCTGTGGAGCGGCAATAGATACCTAATGGTGAAGGAACTATGGAAGGCTGTGCATGTGCCTAGAATTACGTTCGCCAATGAAATAATTTGTGTTACGACTGACAGACTAGCCTGGTTAGAGCGCAGGCAGAGGGATATCGGACGCCAGGCACTCAGCTGCCACGGACAAGTGGCAATTGAGGCGATTCAGGGAGACGTGGGGTGATCGGCGTTCGAGGCAAGGGAGGCAGCCAGCAAGCTATGCTATCGAGCACGGCTCCTCCACATGAATAAAAGTCGATGGGCCAGACGAATATTTGACTATTTAGGTCTCCGATGCCTACAGACATGGTGGGTGAAGCGCGTCTACCAGCTCCGCAAGAAAAACGTTGTTTTCACCGACCGATCGTTCAGGAAGACTCGGAAACCAAGTGGGCAAGGGAGGTGAGAAGGCGTGTAAGAGATGCGGAGACGGCACAATAGAGGGAGGAGGCTGGAAAGAAGTCGACGCTAGACGTATACAGGGCTCACAAGCATAACCTCATAGCTGAGGACTTCTATACCAAGAGCCTGGGCAGCCGCCTCCTGTTTGAGGCGCGAGCAGGAGCGCTGCGGACACTGGCATATCGACAGGGGTTCGACCCGACGATAATGACCATACAGTGTAGGCTCTGCGATCAAGAAGCAGAAACTCTCGAACACCTGGTCCTCCGCTCTCCGGCCCTGACGCCAAGATGGGAGCTAGCCAACACCCAAGCCGACCAAGCATCCAGCCACGACACTGGACGGCAGGCGACGCCACCGGCGAGTGTGCACGGAGGCCATAGGGAGTATTCACTGGACGCCATATTTGTGGGTGCTGTTTAGAGCGCATGCTCAGATCGAGCTCACATCAATAGGCTGCTAAGACCGACACTCTTGATGGTGCGAAATGCACGTTGCAAAAGAACTGTGGAAGCTCGCCGTCAGCACGCGCTCAGCATTCGCGCACACAGCTATGGCCGCCAGTGAATACTCCCTATAAAGCTACAGCTTTTACAGCTCCACAACCTGCACAAGCGCCATCACAAGCGGAATCACTGGGATCTCAAAGGGCGGCCGTCTCCAGAGCACACCCCCACGGAGAGATGGGTGGTCCGAAAAACAAAACAACGGCTGGCAACGTGGTGGAAAAGAAGATAATGATGTGAAGGGCTACACAAGAGAGCCCGCCGGCTTGGACACGATTAGTACGTGACCCACCGTTCCAAAGGGAACAGCTACATCATCATCATTATCATCATCATCAGCCGGGAGCAGGTTCTTCCATAGGGAACCCTAAAATGAAGTGGCCGTAAGTGCCGTGGTTCTCATTAACAGTGAATGAAAAAGATAAAAAAGTCTCGTGCCAGGCTGCCGCTTTTGCACACACAGCACCGGCTGTTCCGACTCTCACGCCTATTGCTGTTGGCAAACGTCCGTGTGCACACCTCGCAGCAGCTGAGTGGACTCGAAAATGGAGAGCGTTAGCCCTACTTCTGAAGACGCTAACAAGTACGAGGTAACCAGCTCTACTTCAATATTCTCCGGGAGTGCCTCCACCGGGACACCAGCCAGCGATGGTACCCATTCCGTAAAAGCCAGAGCCGAACCCACTTCGCAGAGTCATCACCAAACAACGAAGGAAGGGGATTTCTCCCGGACACGCAGTGCACCACGAACAGGGACCTCGCCAGCTAAAAGACAAAATCGGGCAGTTCCCGACACCACCCGTGCTCCGAGTCCAGTCGATTTCAGACAAAACGTCTCCTCCACTCAAGAGGAGTTCAACGGCGAAGAGGCGGAAGAGAACAGCAGGTGCCTTAAGATGTGGTTCTTCTGCATCGCAAGTGCTGGAACCATGTTGATCCCCATCGGCCTGATATTCCTTGGATATTTTTCACACGTAGACCATATTTCACTCAACAGCAGCAGCAGCACCACTGCAGTCTTAATTACGCGTTCCACCACCGGTCGAAGGACAACTATAAATCCCTTGACAGCCGTCGAGTTGAATTGCTCTGGTGCAGTGAACCTGGAGGACAACATCAACGGTCTGTGCCGTAATAGCAGCAATTTTTTCATGCGACATACAAAAAACCTCCATTTTTTTTGTCTGTTCAACAACTCAAGGTTCCGCAAACACGAAGACTTCCATTACCTCCCGGAGCATCTACCGTTCGACCTTTGTCCATACGTCATCTATTGGTCAATGAGCATCGAGGGCGGCCAAGTAAGAAGTAGAGTTCCAGCATTTGACACGCTGTACGGCATCTCGGAGCTGAAGAATACCACCGACCAATTCAGTGGAGGCAAAACCAAGGTTCTGGTGGCCCTCGGTGGGTACCCCGAAGACAGTCCTCAATTCTCGAGGCTGGGCAGAGACACCGTGGCCATGGACACCTTAGTCGCCAACATCGTGACCATGATGGTTCACCTTCGCGTGGACGGGATCGCCATCCACTGGGTTGTGCCCACAGGCGCCTGCCAGCCTTCCGACGTTCACAACACACTGTCAGCTCTTTTCTCTAATGTGAGGAAGCTTTTGAATTTGAACAATCTATCAGCGCTGATGACGATCATTCTTCCCTACGGGGACAACGTAACCGTAGGCTCGATGCCGCCGAATCTGGTGGATTTTTTCTTTTTCATGACCCATGAGATTCGAACGGACAACATTACCACCGGCCTTTGCCAATACGTCACGACGAAAGCACTCGCGTTTTTAACAAGTATTCCTGACTATAATCAGCATAAGAAAAAGCTCTGCGTCGGTATTTCTATGGCTGCCTTCCTCTTAGATAGGAAGAACAATCGTTCCTCCACGTCGGCCCGCTTTCCCTATATACCGGGCAGAGCGCCGTTTTTCGAACTGTGCACAGGACAGCCATTAGAAAGATCGGCCTGCGCGACATGTACATGTTTCTCAGTTACTGCGACGGATCGAAGTCGATCAGATCTATACGCGTACCCGATAGCTCCGCAGGTGCGCAATCTCCTACACGTGAACATTTCACAGGGAAGCTCTCGATGCACTCTTGTCGCTGACCTTGACTTTGAGATTTATAAACCGGGCTGTTCAAAGTTATACGCAGCACTGACTAGGCTATACGAAGAGGTGTGAGTGGTACACACCGGCTAACTAATTTAAGCAAACGTTTATATAATTGAAAATTTTCGTAGTATAAAAATTATCTTCCAGAAGTGGAGGGCTTCCTGATAACACCCTTAATTATATATTGTGTTTGTCCTATACTGGAAGGATATTTTGTCAGTTTTTGAAATCATATGGATCAATTCTGTTGTCTTTCCTAGTACTTCTGCTAAAATAATGACCAGCTATGAGGAGCAGTGCATTCTTTTGGGCGTCTGTGGTTTTTTGAGTTCGTTCAAACACTAGCCTCTCAAGAGCATTTATTGTTTGGGTTCAGAAATGGTAGCGCAGAATTTTGTATATTTCGTATTGGGTCAGACGGTAGTTGGTAAGTGGTATTCACAAGGGGGAGTAATCCTCCCTTTGCTTCCCAGGATGCGCATCACCTGGTAACAACTTCACACTTTGTGCGCGGTGCTGCGTTGACGTAGACATGCCAGGGAGAGGGGGGAACTTTTGTTCGGTCTCCACGGACACCCTTTGCCTTCGCGTGGGACCTCTTTGCAATTAACGGTATTTCGCGTTCGCGTGTCTGCCAAACTTACAGATTTTGCTCAGCGACGGGCCGGTGGTATCCGGATCGCTGAACTTTGGCTTACACAGTTAAAGATGCCGTGCGAGGCACCTAACGGTGTAAGTCTTCGATATTCATCAATGCCGTCCTCAAGCCGGTCAAATAGCTCTTTTTTATTTTTTTTTTATTACACGTTCTTTTGCTGCGTTTTTTATTCAAGAAGCATCTTTCTTTTAGCAGGAAGCAGTTCGTCGCCTTCGGGATCCAACACCGCAGCTGCCGTAATCGCGTATCGCCGTTTCGTGTGCTCCTCCATTTTTCTACTCTCGTCAGCTAGCACCGAGCCAGCGCCTCCTATTGGCGACGAGATGTTTCGGTGGTTGCCCCTTAAGGTGTATCCACACGACGGACCGGGCCGCGGACCGATTGATCACGTGATGCGCGGCCCGCGGGCCGCCCGGCTGCAATGAGCATCCACACGGCGGACCAAAAGAGCAGACGACAGAGCGAACGGGCCGGTCTAACCCTCGACCTCACAGCTCCGCCAAAAGCATGCAACGAGCTGCTTTGAGGCTATTTGTAAGGAGCCAAGATGGAGGTTGAACGAAAGAGACCTTTGGCCGCGGTGGCCCTGGCGTTGGCTATTGACGACGAGGAGCACTTAAGTGAACCGAAAAGGGCATGCATATATTGTCCCAAAGAGCGGGGAATTGCTCCACGAGCGCGATGAAGTAAAAAGTTGCATCGTCGCACCATGCCGCCATCGTCGCACAACAAAAGGTTCGTCTTCTTCGTCTTCAACAGTTCGCGCCAAAAGAACACGACTTTGGATTTGGATTCCAATCTAAACAACAAAAGTCAGCTTGTTGCCAGACTTAGCACTTCAATTATACTAAAAACGCCGCGGTCCGCCGCCAAGGTCCGGGCGAGAAAAGCATTTGGCATTTCTCACAAGCGCGGGCCGCGGACCGCCAGCGGACCTCGAAAAGCGGTGACGTAAGATCACGTGATGCGCGGCCCGCGGACCAAAACAGCAATTTGGTCCGTCTTGTGGATACACCTTTATGGTTCCCACATATGACGTCACAACTCTGATTATCAATCGCCAGCGACAATTTCGATGGTGTCTAAAAAGCACGGTGGAAGTTTGTTGTCACCACTTCCTAAACCAACATCGTCAGGGTTGATAGTGTGGAATTATTTCAATTAAAGGTAGAATTAATCTTACTAATGATGTCATAGTGAGTGTTTGACCAATCCTGGAAGGCCGACCGAAGCGACGCTCTTGGTCGTGAACGTAGCCAATATAGTTGTACAATGCCCGTCTGCTCCAAGCAGTGGCAGTTGGAAGGGTGAGAGCAAAGAGTACGCGTGGCGTCCGTGTGATGGAGCCACCTGGGCCCGTTTTCTCGAACGCGAACCGTGGTTTAAAGTTAGCTATTGTCCCTAGGAGGGAGAATTCCAGGTCACGTGACTTGGAGAGCAGGGGCGCCGAGGGAGGAGCAGTACCTAGAAGCAAAATGGCCGTGGCGTCGCTCAACGAGGGCTAATAATTCTGCCTGCTGAACATTCATTTCGATCCGGCTGTTATATTAATGACGCACCATCAACCTATTAGCACGTCAAGCAAAGCGGTAGTTCAGAGGGACTACTAGACTAACCGACGGCAGCATTCTGCGAACGCATCACTCTTCAGCAGTCCGGGATCCAAGACATATGACGGTACATAAGCCTTGCAAGTGTTTTTATGGTGGGTAAAAACATGTTTTGCCGAACGAGTGTTGGTATATATTTATTCTAACACGTTTAATTTGTTACACTATGCATGCCAACTCGTGAGCAGCGATTACATTGCGGAGAAAGGGGGTTATCCACAATAAAGTCTTCGTTCCTGGTGAACAGCTGGGACATTGTACTGTTGTTTTTTTTTTTTTTTTTTTGTTCGCAGTGCGCCGACAGTTTACCAACAGCATCGAGGTTTCTACATATCCCCGGTGGCCAGCGATTCAACGGTGACGAGAAGCTTAGCTTCTCGTCACCGGTGGATCGGTTGGGCAAATGGAAGAGAGGGCAAACAGTTGAGATCAGCAGGAATCGCAGAAACGTTCGTTGCAAGGAACAAAAACAAGACTACAGCACCGGCGTTGCAAGACTGGAAGGAACACGGGAAAGTTATGCGTTGTTTATGGCGAAACATATTGAAGGAAATGTTTTTTTAGATTTTCGAATATTCGTCGACAAACTATGGCATAGTAGCTAAAATTTCTTCGCACCATCGGAAGCAAATAAATTGGTCTTGAAGTAGAACATTACTATATTTTGACTTAAATTACCATACTAGATCGATAACAACCAGCGGAAAAAGAGGATAAACAAAATGACTGGCTTGTTTCACCGATAGATGGCGCATCTTATTGCCCAATCAAAAATAATTATTGTTCTATATCCAGCCGTTTATAGCCCTAGGTTCTTTTCCCTTCCTAGGCACTGTGGTTTACCAAAATGGGTTTACCATCGCTTCGAGAAAACCGGCCCTGGGCGTTCAGCACAAACTTGTCGCATGTGAAGCCAACCATCTACTCCGCAGGAGACGCGTTGATGATGCACCGACCGTACCGACAGCAAGGTATTTAAACGTCCTTGACAAGCAGTCTAGAGCTCGATGCCAGCTCGAGGTTTTCAGCGAAATATTATTTTTCTTCTTTTCTTTTATCAGTCGTCTGCACACGAGTCGACGCCAACCATTTCTCTTCTAAGGTTGAAAGCTGGGCTAGTTGGTGATCGTTGTACATAATGGAATAAAACAGCGCGAAGATAGAAATAGGAAGAGACACACCAGACAGGACAGAGCGCTGACTCGCAACTACGGCTTCTTTACTCAACGAAAAAGAGAAAGACAAAGAGAAGGAAAAAAGATAAAAATATACAGGAAAAGAAGAACAAAAAGAATGAAGAAAAAAGAAGAAAAAGACATTACTGTACGCAATCACACGCGCACCTTTCACCCATGGTAGCTGACTACGGCACGTGCTGGACCCTCATTGTCAACTTCAGGAATTCCAGCTCCTTGCCTGACAACGCCACTGATGCTGCGCTGATACACTTTTTTCCTCTACTCTGGTTGTGGAAGGCCTCCAGCACCTCGCGTGTCACTTTGTCCCTGTGTCGTCCCAAGAAGGTGGTGGCACTAAAACGGTTTATGACCAGGTCCCGCAGCAGCGCATCCGGTTCTAAGCCGTCGCAAGAAGCTTAAAAACCGGTCGTGTCTCAGTCGGTCCTACTCGGCTGCAAGTGTGTGAACGGGCCTTTAGAGGTTGAACCAGTCAATGAATGCAAGTATGTAGGAGTATGGGTTAACGAGGGTATAGAATACCTCCATGAAGATGCAAATTGTGTAAATGGCAAGGGCTACAGAAGTGCACCGGTAATGAAATATAAACCACTCTGAAAACACCGAACTACGGTGTACAGGGCCGATATGGGAGGGTTCTCATTCACCCTATACACCTTGAGCGAATTATGAGAAGCAGGCGTGAAGGCTAAATCGGCATTGGAAACGTAGAGATGGTTTAAGAAGGACATTACCAAGGAGCCCATCTTCAACAATTCTGTTGGGAACTCCCTATTGTTCGAGGAGCGGACGAGAGCGTCGCGGACTTTGACGTATAGATCTAGATATCAGGAAGTAGATACGGTGTGTGGAGCTGGTGAAGAGGAGGAGGAGATGGCTGAGTACTTGATAATTTACTGTAAGGGGCTTCATCCTGTAGCAGCTGAGGAGGCGACTAATTTAACAAACGCAGAGGGATTTAGACATCGTGAGGGAAAAATAGACATTGTGAAGATGGAGATAACCAAGATGAGATCATCTGACGTGGGCATAGGTCGAGGGAAGAATGATTATCACCCGGTTGCATAGAGGAGCCTCCGTCATAGGGTTCGTGTATAGCTTTTTAAGTATAAATCTCGACATATCACTCGATGTTAAGTAAATGTTAGAAAAAAAAGGAAAGAAAAAGGAACACTGGCCAGGTGGCGCAAGGCGCCACCCGATTCAAAGGGTTCAGCCGCATCCACCCATCCATTCATCCACGCGTCTCACGGAAACCCCCAAGTTCCCCCTCCCTTTTCTTTTAACTGGCGCCAAAGCAGACGACCAAGCTTTCGCCGCGTTCTGATTTCAAACACCACAAACGCCGCCTGACCGTGCTTGCTTTGGTTTCGGCATTTAGTTTCGCCGACACTTTTTCGAATCAAGGTGGTCACATCCGTAAGTGTTCCACGTGTTGTTAAAAACAGATATGGTGCATCACCTATAATAATAATGTAAATACTGCAGGGTAGAAAAAAATTGAAAACAAAGAGAAACTTGGCGGTGGTACCTAGGCGCTCGTGCATGTTGTAAGGGGGTGCGCCGTGCATGGACGTCTTTTGGAGACAAGCTGACAGGCATAGTGGAACTTACATAGGAGGAACTGACCGAGCCCTGTTTAAAGCCCCTTCATGTTTCAAAAGTAGCGCAGGGTGCGTCGTGCAGCTCTAGGGAAGATGATGGCGGCACAGCGCAGCACCGAGCTAGATTTCAGACGCCATGAATTTCCCAGAAGTGGAGCGCGGCACGTGCCTCGAGCATTTCTACAACAATGAACGGCCCTACTTTTTCCAGGATAGAGGGGCTTTAGCCCTGTTCTCAAGGACGCGACCTCTAACTGTGTCTAACGCTGACATTCACCTCGGCTCCTCATCATTCGTGTGAATGCTTGAATCGAGGAGGCAGTCTTGCTGGTTCCGCTTTGTGCTCCTCCAAAAAGAATCCTCCGTGTTGATACCCTTTCATGCTCACATTTGTTCTGGTATTCACTTCATTCATGAAATCGGCCTGTAGGGTAGCTAAACTCGTCGAGCACAACTTTGTGTCCGAAAGTTGCGGAACGCGCTAATTGGACTCTCGCAACGCTGACGTCAAGCCGAGCGAGGTGTCAATCATCCAAGCTCTCTCGGTGCTCACATTCCAGCGAGAATGTAAAAAACAAAGTCATAGCGAGCTCCATCGAAGCGCGTGCGAGCAACACCGTGGTGCCAGCCCATTGAACGGCTGCACTGATAATATCTCGCCCGAGTGTCCCTACATCCCTACGCCGCGCTAGAGTCAATGATACGTAGATTGTACCTAGGCGGCCGGGAAATACTCTGAACTTTCTCGTCACAAGATCGTCGTTTGTGGAGGTTATTGGTGACGAAAAAGTGACGTTCCACAACTTTGGGAAGGAGTTCTTTGAGGCCAAAATCTTCGCTTCGGAATCGAGGCGAAGATTGAACTTTGTGATGCTGTGGAGCCGTGCGGCGGTGTACGCGGGCGGCTTTATAGAGTTGCAGGAGAAGCGCTAAAGTAGACTCACTCACCCTCACATTCACACTCACACTCACACCAGAAAAACGGTCACTCACGTCGCGCTGACTTTCAACTCAAATTGTATTTTCGTCTTCTTTTGTTTTTCTTTTACCCGTGTGAAAATTTGTCACCTCACTTCTTTCTCTTCTGTACAAAACCATTAGCAATGTCTATCGCATATTACCTTCGAGAATCTAGATATAACAATTCTTTTTCCGTAAGCGTTATGGATGAACTACTAATACAGGTGTCACTCCTTTTTATGATGTTAGCTGCCTCTATTATTTCACGTGTTAACTGATGATGGTTCCTTCCGATTATGGTGCTATTTTTGAAGTCCGCGGCGCACCCACAGTCACGGCAGTGAATGCCCAAAAGTCCTGAGTTTGCTAATCGGGTGTTGTTGTTGTGTTCCCTTAATCTGTCGTTAATACATCTTCCAGTTTGTCCTATGTACTGTTTGCCGCATGATAGAGGAAAGGAATAAATCACTCCTTCTGAGCAAGGTATGTATGGGGTTCTGTGCTTTTTAGTGCAGACGGTATTAGTTTTTGGTTTGGCGTTAACTTTTTTACATAGGCCTGATAGTTTGATGGGGGCGGAAAAGACTACATCGATATTTGCGCGATTCCCAATCTTCTTCAGGTTATGAGAAATGTTATGAATGTAGGGGATGACTACAGGTCTCTGGTTACTGATTCCTTCGCGTGGCTTGCGGGATGTGATTTGACCTTTTTTAATCTGTTTAAGGAGACTTTCGGCGACTGAAGTTATTATATGTGTAGGATATCCCGCACTTAGTAACCTAGATACTTGTCCTGTGAAGCTTGTTAGGCCTGAATGCGGGCAGGACTTTAAAATGGAGTTTTTGAAGCACTGATTAACTATGCCTCTCTTTACCAATTTGGAATGCGCCGAATTATAATTGAGGAGTGGTTTTTTCCCTCTTTGCTCATACGAGCAGCAGACATGACGGGGCTGAAGAGACAATCTTAGGTCCAGAAATCTTAAGGATCCTAGCTCTGGAAGCTCGTGCGTAATCTCCAAAGGGTTTAAGCATGTTTTAAACTTGACGAGCACACTGGGCACATGAATCGGGAGGTCTTTTTCGTTGGTGTCCAGGAGTATCAAATAGTCATCAACGTAGCGAAACACCTTTACCACAGTCGAGGAATCTAGGCTCTTTTGTAGCAGTCTGTCGTGGTGCGCTAGGAATAAATCACTGAGAATTGGCGCTATGCAGGATCCTTTTTTTTTTCATAGCCTGAAGAAGATTGGGAATCGCGCAAATATCGATGTAGTCTTTTCCGCCCCCATCAAACTATCAGGCCTATGTAAAAAAGTTAACGCCAAACCAAAAACTAATACCGTCTGCACTAAAAAGCACAGAACCCCATACATACCTTGCTCAGAAGGAGTGATTTATTCCTTTCCTCTATCATGCGGCAAACAGTACATAGGACAAACTGGAAGATGTATTAACGACAGATTAAGGGAACACAACAACAACACCCGATTAGCAAACTCAGGACTTTTGGGCATTCACTGCCGTGACTGTGGGTGCGCCGCGGACTTCAAAAATAGCACCATAATCGGAAAGAACCATCATCAGTTAACACGTGAGATAATAGAGGCAGCTAACATCATAAAAAGGAGTGACACCTGTATTAGTAGTCCATCCATAACGCTTACGGAAAAAATTGTTATATCTAGATTCTCGAAGGTAATGTGCGATAGACATTGCTAATGGTTTTGTACAGAAGAGAAAGAAGTGAGGTGACAAATTTTCACACGGGTAAAAGAAAAACAAATGAAGACGAAAATACAATTTGAGTTGAAAGTCAGCGCGACGTGAGTGACCGTTTTTCTGGTGTGAGTGTGAGGGTGAATG